>NC_038251.2:9227551-9328311 GCF_000004515.6 Glycine max | reverse complement strand
TATTTTTTTTGTTTTATCATTTTTTGAATAGTTGAGATCTTTTTTAAAGATGAGTGATGAAATATAGTTGATTTTAAAAAATAAAAATACAAAAATAAACATATTTTTATTCATTATATCTTTATTTAATTTTATCAAAAACATAATAATAACTAACAACAATAACTAAAAATCTACAAAAATTACTTGTATAGAAATTATAGAATATTTTGATATAAAAACTAAAAGAAAGAAAGAAATATAGAGTCAAAAGATTAAATAAAACATAATAATTCATAATCAATAAATAAGTATTTTAAAAAAATAACTGTTTTTTTATTTGTGTTATTTTTTTATTTTACTAATTTATATATATTAATTTATAATATATATATATATATATATATATATATATATATTATCTAAAATGATATTTTTTAAAAATAATTATTTCTTAAATGAAATAAAGTTTATCTTAGATAAACAAAAGAAATTTTATTTAGAATACATGACTTGGATTAATAAACAGTTATTAATGTTTATGATATTTTATCTATTAAATATTAGTGTAATTTCTAAATATAAATTGCCGGTTAAATATAAATTTTATTAATAATAAATAAATTTTAATTTTTGTATAGAAAGATTAAAGTATCTTTAAACCAGTTATAAAAAAAATAACACATCTTATGAAATCAGTTCCCATGAATAGATTTCATAATGTCTATATATATGAAAAAAAGTACTTAAGAAATCGGTTGCTAGAGCCAATTTATTAAGTATTGTAAAAAAATAAAAAATCTGTTTTGGGAGAATTAATTTATCATTGTTACATATTTTGTATCATTGGCATAAATATTTTTTTTTTGTATTTTTTATGTAAAAAACTCTCACTCTTCTATCAATTTTTTTGAAGGATTCCCATTCTCTCAAAATGAGAAACACTATACTACATATTTTTTTAAAAAAATATATTCTTTTAAATGCAGTCTTTATTATTAGATAAAATTTATTAAAAATTACAGAATTTCATACGATAAAAAACCTATTCATATCTTCTATGTATTTCCTCATAAATTTTATTGGATAGCATATAATATATTTATAAGAAGTGGGTAATTAGCTAAAGAGTGTGTTGCTGCTAGCACTCCTCTCAATTACACAATCAATATTTTCTTTCTTCTCATTTGAAGATGTATTTCACATACTATTTCCACAAGCCAAAAAATTTCTATCTGGATCATCTCAAGCTACATTCCTTTATTCCTTTCAATATTATACATTATTTTATCTCTATATCTTTTAATTAAATTGATCAGTTTCAAAAAAATTTAAAATAAAGTATATATTAATAGTAAAAAATAATCTTATATGTCAATTGTTTGCTGTAAATTTAGAGTATAATTTATAATTTTTTATTTATTATCAATTTTAATTATAGCACAATTTATATATTTAAAAATAATTATTTATTATGAATTTTAATTATAACATATATTACTTATTATAAAATTTAAATGTATAAAATAATTTATTATGTAGAATCCAAAAAAAAAAAAAAACCTACAGTGATATGTAATAAACCAATTCACCTGAATTACCAAACTGAATTGGTTACCCAAGCCATTTATTGCCATCTAATATAACTGACTCGTGATCTACTCACAATATTTTGATAAGCTAGCAGTTAAGAATGTCAACTCACAATATGGCGTGGGATTTGTAATGTCACTTAAGAATCCCACATTGTATTCAAAATTTAATTACTATCTTATTTTCTTTTCAAGATTTTACTAAGTTGCGGCGAGATTGAGATTGTTCTAACACAAATATCTTGAATTTAAATCTTAAAACAATTAAATTTTTAAAAGAGATTCTTTCTGGTAAAAAATATTTGTGGTTTATATAAAAAAAAATGACTCATGCAAATTGCAATACACATGCTAAAATATTTGTATAATTTTTATCTATAAAAATATCATTGTAATCATATTTGCTATCTCAAATGTGTTTCATTAAATAATATAATATATATTTTTATAAATGTATTAATTAGTTAAATGTATTTTCGATCTCTTGTTCTTTGTTATTATATATCTTTTAATAAATAGAAGAAATTAAATATTCGATAAGAAGTAATATGTATCCAGAGAATTATCAACTAATTACCACATGTATTGTTTAATTTACTGACGAATATGTATGTATATTTTTAATAATTCATAATTTTGACGTCATGTTGCGAGTTATAAATAATGAGATATTTATAATTTTAGCTTAGTTTTTATTCAGTTGATTATATATTTGAGTTATAATTTAACGTCCCTGAAAAATAACCAGAACCAAGTTATAACTATTTCAATTCAAACTACAATTTAGTTTCATTAAAAGTCGATCGATCCAAATTGAATAATAAACACTCTTATAATTAATACTTTGCATAACAAAGTCAAGTATCATGTACGGAATTGCTTTGTTTAAAAGCAATTCAACAATTTTCAACATGAAAATAATTAATATTGTAGTCCGGTGACTTTAAGTTTTTAAGGGCTCATTTGCTTTACTTTTATATATCTTTAAAATAATGACTAGATCACCTACGTGAAGATGCAAGATTTTTATTTTATTTTATTCAAAGATACAGGAAATTTAGAAATTCGGCGCGCACGTATATGCATGCTGCGATTGTCACAGTTAAAAATATTCTTATATTATAAATTTAAATACTTATATCAGATATTTTTTTTTCTTATCATCGTATTAGTAATCAGTTGAAAATCATGATTAATTTTTATTGAAGGTTATAAATATATATATGATATGTGTATTTTTTTTTAAGAAGATCTATTTCATATAAATTTTGAACCACTTGATTAAAAGAATATAATTTGTTGTTTGTTCACCTCGTGTATATATATACTTTTGATTAACTTAATTATTTTATATATATATATATATATATATATTCTTTATCTCCTTAAATAGTGATGTCTGATTATATTTTTGAAACTGAGATTAATTTTTTAAAAGTAAATTATTATTTTTCAAGTTCAAATTTAAATTAAATTATATTTTATTTTAAATTATAAAAATTACTATTATTTCTAATTTGACATTAAATTTAATTAATTACTATTATATTACGAGTATGTTACTATCTTTAATTTTAAATTAAATCTTATTTTATTTTAAGTTCTAAGAAGTCTTGTTGTTTCTAAAATATTATTATAATTATATTATTATTAAATTCTTATAACAAATTAATTTATGAAAATAATACAATAAGGTGGTTTTAATCTATATAATTAAATGAATATATATAAATTTAGAGATAATTAATTACATTCTCCCAGTGCGAATATTATACCATTCTTCCTGCTTATGTTAAAATATAGACTTTCATCTCCTCCTGACAGATATATTCAAATATACGAATATTTCTTCATTTTTAAATTTTTCATTTAAATTATGATAGTTTTTGTCAAAAAGAAAAGTTATTACCAAAACAATATTAATTTATATAAGCATCTCCTAAGAGATGCTAGTATTGCACCTAGGAATTGCTTTTAAAAAAAAAAGCATAAAGATTCATTGTATATAGTAGTATAACAAGAATAAATAGAGTTGCATAAGTTAGGGAGAAAGGGAGCCATAATTGTTGCTTATCACATAAATGAATGATCAATAAATGGTTTGCTCCATCGTATCGTCAACCCCAGCCTCATCAATCAACATCACCACGGATCCAGAATCGCCATGTCTTGACTGGTGAATTAAATATATTCTGCAGAAGCTCACAACTCAAAAGGATTCATAAATATAAAAAGGAAGCTCGGAAGCCTGTGAAAAGAAGAGAGAAAGTGATGTTTCAATAAAATATTTATTAAAATAAAATGAATATTTAAAAATTTAAAAACATATGAAAGTATCGTAGAATTCTTTTTTCATTTTTAAAAGTTTGATTTATAATTATAGGTTTAAATAAAAATAAATGTTGATGAAATATAAAATGGTTTATAAGACTCATTTAGTAATTTTTGTAAAATTATATTATTAAAAAATTAAATTATTTAAACTGAAAATGATAAAAAAGAATTTTGTAAAAATAATTTCCATTTTCAAAATTTTAAATTTAGAAAATGTGTTTGGTTTTTTTTTTTGTCTGTCTCTTTAACTATTTTCATTAAATTTTAATGAAATGTTTTCATACGACATCAGTTATAGCTTCAACCGAAGTAGAAAGTGTATCTATAAATCTTCCCCCTAAATCGGTTTATGCCTAAACGGATAATTTGGTTGAACTTCCTATATCAGTTCTTCTGAAAACTGGTGCAAAAAACAAAGTTTCTGCATCAGTTTGCATCCGAACCGATGCAGAATTTTTTTTATTAAAATAAATATTAAAAATGGCAGCATAATTGAAGAAAAATAGTATGCCAATAATGTAAATAGTACACGAGGTTCAAAATTATGAAACTGAATTACAGCTAAGAAAACCTTGAGAAGATGCATATGTGAAAGCATGAGGGACTCTTTCCACATACAATTACTTAATAACATGCAAACAGAAATTTATATTTTTTTAAAACTCAGTTTAGGAAAACAGATAATATTGAATGAGAAAACTAATAAAAAGCATAACTCAGTTTAGGATCCTGATAAAGAATAACTCTTAAGACATTAAGCCAGCGCCTTTGTGAGGCTCCAAATATACTAAGATTTTCAAAATAAAAAGCCAACATAATTAAATATGCTGACTAGATTAACTCGGATGGCAAATTGTAGAGTTTGATGCAGGCAACACAATATTCAAAATTAAACATACTGACCTGAGTTTCCTTGACAGTATATCTCTCAAGCAGTGTTTTCTTGTCTTGGCTTGTCAGTACTTCGTGTTATGTTTATCAGCAATTCTAACTCCTATGTCAAACAGTTATTCTTAAAAATTGCCATGCACATCAAGCAGTCAGAGATTTTAAATAGTGTTAGACTCTGACAGACACGAAGCAATAAGAGAATTGTAAAAGTGATTGAATGAAAGAACTAAAATAAGTAATAAAGCAAAGAAAATAACAAAAGAAATAGAGAAAGAGGGGACCGAAAGCAACCAACACTTTGCCTTGCTAACATGTTCAGCATCCACATATTAGCAACAATAATAAACATGATGCAAAATTTCAGATCCACTAGTATTATTTTGAGGAATTAGTAATAAGGTTTCAAAAGTTGCAGACCTTGTAAATTTCTTCAAGACCTCACTTACTTTAATTGTCGTCCTGTAAGATTTTAGGAGTCTGAGGAACCTATATATTATTTCTATTTATTCTCATTTTTTTGTTTAGCAATAGATAAGAAACGCGGCTGGAAAGATGCTATCATTCAAGCATGGGGGAGCCTTGTTGATCTCACAACTCCAGATGTCTCGAGCATTTTGCCAGTTTTGAGTTTTGACTGAATTGTCATTCATAATAACAGTAGAGGTGACCATTTTCTTTTCAACATCTTCCAATTCAATTAATTGACCTTCTGAGTTCTTGCCGAATAATTCTGTGGCCTCACGTTTCTGTTTTGAATTTATTTAAGCAATGCACTAAAAAACCAGCCATATATAATACTTGAAAACAGTCTCAAATTGAAGAGGCTAGATGTGACAAATAATGTCTGACACAGCAGAGAAAATTAAGCAGCTGATCTGTTTATGATCAATCTTTAATTTTGTTAGTATCCCTTGATATATGCAATTAAAATAAGTTGCTGATTGCAACATATTAGGAGAATCATTGTCATTTTAAATTTAGCCAAAGTCTATGAGTTTGTTTCCCTAATTTTAGCATCACTAGTCATGTATAAAACCAACACTCTATCTATGTATTCCTCAGTTCAGTATACAATAAAAACACAGATTGGGTTCTGGTAGCCTTTTTCAAATATTCATTTATTTGTTTTACGAGAGTGGTGTTATCTGTTATATTTTGGTCCCAATTTAGATTGATTGATTTCACATTATTCCTCAGTGCAATATGCAAGAAGGCTTGGAAGGAAATCCTATGGCTGGCTCCATGAAAAATGTCTGTAGGGGTCTTGCAGTTCATACAGTTCCTTTCACATATAAATTCAGTTTTTAGTATGTAATCTGTCCAAAAAGGCTTGGAAGTTTCAAGGTTTACTATACTCAATTGCAATGACAGGTGCGTTCCCTGAGCTTGTTTATGTAAACCACTTATCCTGCATTAGTGTTGTTTATTTTAGCAATTAAAAAATGACACGTAATGACCTCTTTTTAGCTTTGTTTTCTTTTTAATTTTCGGCCATTTTTAATTGGCAAATAAGAATGAGTATGACAGCTGGTTTTTATGTCAAATTTCTCACCCTTTCCAAGTGTACAACCATAACTGAGCCATTACTATTGTGGATTGAATATAATAATTCCTTTGGCATTACATGAGTCTTTCCAAATTCAGATGCTAAAGCTTAAATTCCCCTCTTTTTATCTGCGTCCATGAGTCATATTTGCATGTCACATGATGTGATATTCAAAAGTTTTCCTGAAAAACATGTTAACTATCATTATTAGCCTCTCCCCAACATTTGTATTCCATGTCACATGATGTTCGATGTAAAATCTTGTACAATACAGCTAGATTCTTTGTCTCCGTCCACAATTAGAGTTACAGTTATGTGATAGTGATATGTTTAGCGTGTCTCTACGGTTAGGTTTCTTTAAAAATCAATAACTAAAAGCCAAGGGAAAAGGATTAATGAACTAAAGCATGCTCAATTTTTTCCGGATTATATCTTCATTTATTAGTGATTTTTGTAATCTACTAACTCATGTTAGAATATAGTCGAGGCATGGGCACATATGCACACATATTATTAACTCTTGGTAGCTTGCTATCTTTAGTATAAAAGGAAGTAACAGGGTAAATCAAATGATTATTTTGCTTACTATGTGTTTGGTTTCTTTGTCTAGGGGCTACATGTCATTAATTTGGGTAACAGTGGTTTCATTGTGGTCAGAGATGAATGCACATTTTCAAGTCCCTTGTTCAACATGAATTCAATTTTACATATAAACTGGAGAGTGGCAATGGAGGTGATCTACCCAACTCATGTGAGGTAAGTTCTCACATAAAATTGCTCACATGATTTACTTCTAAGGATATTACATTAACAATATGACAATCTCAAAATTAAGGCTCTAATTTGTTGAGAGTATATTCTTACATGTTTTTAATAGCGTCCAGGGACTACTTGTTGAGACAGTATACTATAGGTCTGACAAAATGATTTGCTATGGAAGAGGAAGTCTTCTGATAAGAGACCTAGTGAAACTGAAAGTTCAGGATCTGTTTCTTCTCATTCTGAGGTTCTCATTTGAAAAAGGGTATGATAAACAATCAGGAATAGTAGCAAAATGGGGTGTACCTAACTAAGGTTTTTTTAGCATTTGTTGAGTGTACTCAGGGATGTATTTTAACAACATCTCTGCCAGTCATTGGTCTAAGTCAACCATGGATATCATATCTTTTATGCCTTCTCCTGGAAATTAACTAGATCCTGGTTAGTTTTAGCTAGGGCTCTTCAAATAAGCTAAAAATTGCAAACTTAACTATAACTGAATTGCACTAAACTATTAATAACTAAACTGTTTGTAAACAAAAATTGCATTGAACTTTCTTTTAGCAAAACAATTCATTAACTGAACTAGACATCCAGTGAAAAAGTTTAGTTAGTGAACTATTGGACCGTAAGGCAAAGGAAGCACGGTGCATCCATGGAAAGACCAATCCCGTTGCTACAATACCATGACAGTAGTATATTTTAACATTTTTTGATTGAACCACTAAAAAGGTCTCCTTTAGCAAGCTAAATACAATGTTATATGGATTGCTAATTATGTATTGCAAAACTGAAATTGGTTGTTGATGTTATTTGCAAACGTTTTCAAAGTACAGCTTCGGATTTGGATTCAGGAACTTTCGCCCAAAACTCAACTTGTCTTCCATGTGAGAAACGTTTGCATCAACTCTGTCCTTTTAAGAAAAACCATTTTTTAACAGTTTTGTTCAAACCACAAAAATAGTTCAGTTCAAACTTTTAAATGTAGTTAACTGAACTAAAAAAATAGTTCAGTTTAGTTTGCTTGAACGACTTTTTAATTCAGTTCAGTTCAAGTGAACCATTTTTCCAATTCAATTTAGTTTTCACAGTTTAGTTCAGTTCAACATTTTTTAGCACCCCTAGTTTTAGCATGTTTCCACAACAAGAATGAAGTTTACCATCAATTTCTATCCTTTCTTTTCTGACAAGTCTAGTATTTTCCCAAGGACAATGCTTCATCCTCTCCGTCCCACACCCTGAGTTCCTACTCCAACTAAAGCAGTCCTTACTAAAAAGCTCAGAGTTTCAAAAGCAACGTGAAGCAATCCAAACTGCCCCTGCAGATCATCCTGACTTCTCCATCTCAGGTGATTTCATTCTATTCAAAGGTGCAATCTGGATTGATGAACAGAATCCATTCATCTCGGCATTACTGCACGAGTATCACGCTACCCCACTCGCGGGCCACTTCGGCGTCAAGAAAACGTTCCACCGCCTTTGTTCCAATTTTCAGTGGACCAACATGCTCAGGGATGTTAAGACCTTCATTCGCAACTGCCACACCTGTCAACAAATAAAGCCCATCATGCGCAAAAGTGCTGGCCTCTTGCAACCCATTCCAATACCTTCAAGCATCTGGGAGGACCTCTCCATGGATTTCGTGACCCACCTTCCAAGCTTTAACGGATTCACGACTATCCTCGTCATCGTTGATAGGTTCTCCAAGGGAGTTCACCTTGGAGCTTTACCTTCCCACTATACAGCATTTAAGGTGGCCAACCTCTTCCTTAATATCGTATGCAAACTACACGGGTTTCCCCGGAGCATCATCTCCGACCGAGACCCCATTTTTGTTAGCTCCTTCTGGCGAGAGCTTTTCCGGCTGAGTGGAACGACGTTATGCATGAGCACGGCTTACCATCCACAAACGGATGGCCAAATCGAAGTGATGAACCGCACGATTGAACAATATCTTTGTTCTGGCTTTAGCTGAATGGTCCTATAACACATCACAACATTTCGGCACGGAGTTCACTCCCTACGAGGTCATCTACGGCAAGCCTCCTCCTTCTATCTCAGACTACCTCAAAGGCTCTTCGCGAAACGATGCAGTCGATACCATGTTAGTCACACGGAGTGTTGTCCACACTACACTCAGGAAGAAGCTTTTAAAAGCTCAGGAGGATATGAAACTCCTTGCGGACAAGAAACGTCGTGATGTTCAGTACGAAGAGGGGCAGATGGTTTACGTCTGCCTTTGTCCTCATCGTCAGCTTTCCTTGCAAGATCAATCCCCTAACAAGCTCGCCAAATGTTACTTCGGACCATTCCCCATCCTCGAACGCATTGGTAAGGTGGCATATCGGTTGCAACTCCCAGAGGCATCTAAGATCCATCCCGTCTTCCATTGTTCCATGTTACGACCCCACCACGGTCCCTTGGAACTTCCGGTCTCCGCCCTTCCACCAGACGCAGTCCAAAATCAGCCCATATTGAAGCCCTTGACCATCCTCGACTCACGAATGGATCTCTTTACTAACCCCCCAACTCGGTTCGTTTTGGTACAATGGGTTGGCTTAGCACCCGAGGACTCTACATGGGAGAAGTGGGATGACATTCGCAGGACCCATCACCTTGAGGACAAGGTGAGTTTTCCAGGGCGGGATGATGATGGAACCATTAGTGCAGCAAGCACCATGAACGAAGAAGCACTTGCAGAGAGGCCAAGGAGGAACATCTCGAGACCTAGACACTTAGATGATTACGTGTGAATAAGCTAGCATGACCGTTAGTTAGTTAGAGGGGCCGTTAGTTCGTTATAACCACTTGTAAGTAGTTACGTATAAGGCTCATGCATGAAACACGTTGTATAAAAGGACCCTCCATGAAATGAATAAAGTGCAGAGAATATTTGAGTAAAAGCTTAACCCTCAGGAAGGACCTTGACCTCGAAACAAGGCACTCACTCTTCTTCTCCCTTAACCCACAACATCCGATTACATCATTCAGTCAACGATGCAAGTCATGGTCCAAGTCCTCCGTGCCGACAAGCATCTCCGCTGCTTGATGGGCGATGACAATTGCTCTCTTGCCTGGTGGGTGCAATTCTAAGTGCCTCCCTATACCCTCACCCAATTGATGCTCTGCGAGTTTGGACGGTGCTTCTTGAAAAAAAAAAATCATTAGCATAAGGTGATAAAGGAAACATACAAATATTTTAAAAAGTTCTTTTATTAAGAAGAGAAGGGGCGAGACAAGGGGCGGTGGCAATGGCGGTGGTTGGCGCGGTGGTGGTGGCGGTGGTCGCCTGACAGGGGCACACATCGAGGGAGGGGCAACACGGGGAGGGGTGCTAGAGCTAACCATGGAAAAGAAAAGAAGGTTGAGGGAGAGCAGAATTAGGGCAACGGATGCAACACCCTTGGAACCCATTTTCTTAAAACTTCTTGAAACCTTAATTGGTGAACAATTGCTAGTTCTTGCTGGTGTGTTAGCTGAACTTTGACAGAGAATTTATAGGGGTCAAGTATGTGAGTTTATGTGTGTATCTTTTTTTTTTTTTATGTTTACTTTTTGCTCCCGATGAATTAATTTCTTAAATTAATGGAGGTTGAATTTGTGATATATATATATATATATATATATATATATATATATATATATATATATATATATATATATTCAAAGTCTGAAATGAGACCATATTGCTCTAAATATCTATATTTTGTACTTGGCTAAAGTGAGAAAACAATGCAAACAAGCTAGGTAACTAGAATTTCTTCGGTTGGCGGCAGCGCATGCCTTATACTCCGGGGTATTGCTTAATTTCACGATGCAAATACATCTTCTAGATTTTAAATGAACCATAACAATATATGTCATAATTATGATAATATATATATATATATATATATATATATATATATATATATATATATGTCATCATTCAAATTTAAATGTATATTCATCTTAATTACATTTAAAATATACATGAAGCTATTAAAATGGCCTTCAGAAATTTAGAATACTAATTTAGTTTTTTATTCAGTCTTTTAAATAACAATTTTAAATTATATATCATTCTTAAAAATAAGATAATTCTTTAATGTATTATTCTTCACATAATTATATGTTTTCTTCATTTTACGAGACACATATTTTAACTTGTTACATTAAATCAAATTAATATTTTTTCTTAATTAAATATTCAATCAAATCATATATTTACTTATTTTTAAATTAAATTAAACTGAACAAGAAATTTGCAATTTGTTATTTAAACAATTATACTAATTGCGATAATAATTAAAGTTTTATTTACAAAAAAAATATTTAATTGTTTATATTTAAAATTATATTTTTTCTATAATTAAAATTAATAAATATATATCAGTTAAATTTATTTTTAATATTTAACTTTTATACTATACATGTATTTATTAGTAATTGGAAAATACACAAGATACTTTCTAGTAATTAAAATAAATGTTATAACTTTCCTCCTCAATATGTTTCATATGTCAATTTAATTCCTAATTTGAATTTTACCTGATAAAATACATGATAAATTAATGTCTTTTGTCTTATAACCAAATTATATAAAAATAAATAAATTCGGAGCCTATCGCGCTTCGCAAAAGCACAAGAAGAATTCCTAAATCCCTTACTCGTGGCATCGTATTATTTTTCCCATATCATCCATAGAAGCCATGGAAGCCTGTGTTTATTCGCTGCATCACCCATGCATTTTGTTTTTTGAAAGGCAAATGAACTTTTGTATTAATATAAATAGAGATTCAGCTACATATAGCTGTAAAAGGTATACAATATATTACTTACATCAAAATCCCTTAAAAAAAAGCCTTTCCCCAATACTGTTAGCCCACATCCAAAAAGAAAATGTCTACTTGTATCAAGCATATAGACATTGGCAAGTTCATACGCCAGTTAGAGAAAAAAAAAAGACCAGATTTAGAACCCCTCTTATACAAACCACTGCCATGAGATATCGCCTTAATAGCTTGTATATAGCTCCCATGTCCACTGCTCCTTCATCGAACACAATCCGATTTCCCATTCTCCAAATAGTCCTACAAGTTGCATGCCACACAACCATTCGCCATTTTCTGAATCTTCCAGCCATGAAATACTTTAGACTTCTCACTGCATCGCCTATTTCTTAGCTATGCGTGTGTCTCCATTTGTTTCCCTGGGTCCAAATACTTGCTTTTTCAATTTTATGTGAATATATATAATTCTCTTTCAGTGTTATTGTTTATAATTAATTAATAAAGTGCTTCGAAATCGAATCCAATTGAATTTTCGTTCATGCATTGTGGGAGCGTGTTATATATGTTTCTGGAAGCTTGAAATTTTTGTTGCGGCCGGTATGATACTGTGTATAAGTGTATTCTAATACTTGCTAAAATAACAAGGCTTTTATATGTTATCTACATGATACGGCTTCACGAACCTATGTTATGGTAGTGTTAAAGGGTGCTGTAATTTAACGCAACATAAATGCGTTATTAATTTCAGTTCGGTGTTTTGATGATGTGGGTAAAAGGATAGCATGAAACTCGGTGAGTCTATGAAAATGTTAGTACGTAGTAAATAAAATAAATTACTATATTTCTTGATGTTAATTTTCTTATGTTAATTTTTTAACTCAACATTTTTATTGTTGACCAATAATTAGTATGTTATGTTATTAACTTAATATTGATAATTTCATATATATATTACCATATGATATATCTTTATTTTTTTTATTTTAATTATTGGGTGGGGCTAAACCCAATTGACCCACCAGGTTAAACAACTTGAGCCAAAAAGATTTATTTCTAATTAGACAATCAGTTTTTAGAATTTAGTTTGGCCATATTTGCGATTGGGCTCAATCGACTCATCGATCCACAGTTCTAAGTGTTTAAACACCAGTAACAACTTGCAAATCAACAGCTCATGTGGCTTAATTGCTATTTAATTTCTAAGCCTTGCATGCATGTTGTTGGTTAGCTAGTTTGTTAGGATGTTCAAAGTTTCTTACTTTGTTACAAATTTTATTTTGCTTAGCTTCTAGTATATATAAGAACTCACTATATGTAAATGAAGCATACAAGGAGTGAATTTCAGTTTTCTGTTATTTCATTTTGATGTGGTGTTTGAGTCACACTTTTATTGAACAACTTTCACTAAAAGACGATAAACAAAGATAGCAAGGAAGAAGATAGGAGACTCCATCCACGAGAAGAACAAAAACACAATTGTATTTGTGTAGTATTATTTATTATGTATGGACATTTATCGGTAATATAGTGTCCATTGGCACATATGCACGCGCATATGTAGCAAGCTCGAACAATGGTGTCCTTAACTTCAAATGCACACAAACAAACACCATGATATGAAGTAACACAAGAGAATACGATGATGGGGTCATGCATATTATTTTCTTAATTATACTTGTCTATTAGAGGTGGTGGCAGTGGTATGTTATAGGGTGGTGGTGGCAATGTTGAATTAGGGGGCGGTGGCAGTGGTGAATTAGGGAGTGGTGGTGGTGAGACTAAGGGTGGAGGTGGTGGTGATTTTGTGTTACAAGGTGATGGTGGTGGTGGTTTAACACGAGGTGGCGTGGCGATCACAATTGTGATGATAATAATTTTGTGTCAAGAGATAGTGGTAATAATAACAATGATCATAGTTGTAAGGGTTGTCTTAGTGGCGTTGGTCTAATAGGGCTATGACTGCTGACAACAGAAACAAAAAAGTGATCGATGAAGAGGGAAAGGGAAACAGATGCAATAACACCCTTGGAAGCCATTTCCAAACAGTTCTCTCTTGAAAGCTTGATGGATGAACAAGTGCCTTGCGGTAGACTTCGCGATTGAATTTATAGGCTAAGGATGTCGTTTTTTTTTCTTCTTTTATGATTACTTTTTCCGACGAATGAGTTAATTTCTTAAATTAAATTAATGGAGGTTGAATCTTAGGACATATATGGGTAGCTAGCATCCTTAATTAATGTATGAAATGAGACCAAATTAAAATAGAAACTGCATAAGATGCATAATGTTTGTTTTTCCTGCTTAGGATGGGCTTAGAAAATCGTTCCAACTATGTTGAACGAAAGTTTCCATTTTTTCATGCAAAAAATGGAGAAGCAAGGGGGCATCTTATTTTGGCGTTTTGTTGGACGCACTTTGTAAATACAAACACACACTTAAAGTATGTTTGGTTCAGTGTTTAGAGAGAATCCATATCTTCCCAAAGCAAGATAAAGCTTTTTGCTTTTTTTAAAATTTTGGAAGACGAAATTTTAATATAGCATGTTTGAACCGTACAATCAAACACGCAATAATATGTGCGTTAATCTGAGAATAATTGCGTCAAAAAGATAAGGAAGTGGCAATGAAGATGGCCTAACTAGTTATGACATGTCCATGGATTTACGTTTTACTAGGATTTTTTATTTTGCCCCTAGTAACTTTTCTACTTCCTTTGCTAGCTGATGTTTTAGTTACTCTATTTAGTCGTTAGCCGTTTGTTATTATGCTTTCATAATAATAAATTAAAAAGCATAAGATTTGACTCTGATGTTGCATTATTTTTATTTTTTTTTTGACGCGGATGTTGCATTAATTTAAATTACCTCATCTTGACCTTCCACAATTTATGATATTATGCCTAACTTTTTATATAATTTTTAAAATAATTATTATAAAAATAAATAAAGTTATCATATATGGATAAAATTGTTATTAAATAACAATATAAAACATTTATATTGTCAATATATATTATTCATTTTGAAATGATTATTATAAAATTAATAAAATTATCATACATACCAATTTATAATTAACTGATCATTCTGTCAAAAAAAAAACAAACAAACTTGTCGTATAAAAAATAATAAGGAAAGTAATATGTCAAAATGAAACCGTACCACAAAGAGTTATACAACTTTAATAACTATCACGTGGTCTGTATTAAACCGCTATTAAAAACCGGGGCTCCAAATTAAATTGAATAAATATTGTAGGATGTAGAGTGTTTCCCATACGTCTTTTTTCTTTTTCTTTATGTGTATCATATTAGAAATTATAAATTTTGATAGAATAATCTATTTGAATTCTAGCTCGACCCTATTGAGATATGATACTACATAGGACAAAATTAAATTAATTTTAATTTATTAACATAATATATGAATACTATTATTATGTATAGTTAAATTTTTAAATTAAAATATAAATTACATTTAAACTATATTTTATAATTTATATTTTAAGATAAATAATATTAATATAAATATATTACTAAATTATAAAAAGTATTATTTATTAAATTAAACGTCTTATTATAATACATAAATATTTAAAAGATATACTCTTTTTAAAAGAACCAATGTTTTAGATTGTATATTGCGTATGATTCTCGAACCGACTTAAAAGGTTCAATATCTAAGAGGGTTATGAATTGTTTTCTTTTTAAAAAAATTGAAAATTTTAAGATGATTTTCTAAAAAATCATTTTAAAATGTAGATTTTTTAAAATAATTTTTTAAAGAATCGTCTTAAAATATATTTTATTTAAATAAATATTTAAAATTGAAAATTTTAAAATGATTTTTCCAAAAAATTCTCTTAAAAGTAAATTTTTTAAGATAATTTTTGAAAGAACCGTTTTATAATATTTTTTTTCAAAAAAATATTTAAAAATTAAAGGTTCTAATATAATTTTTTCAAAAATCATCTTAGAATATATTTTTTTTAAAAAAATTGACTAGAAACATGAAATAGACATCAATTTAAGCTGAAAACCTGATACGGACGCTCATCAGATATTTTAGATCGGAAAAAAAAAACATTAGCCAATTATGGTATCAACACTCAACAGAAGTATAAGTTTACTCTAATATATCAATTATTACAATAACAAAGATGAAATCATTCAAATAATTAGAGATGAGGGCACAACCTTCTCATAAAAAATTCTAAATGTCGATGAGACTTCAGTGCAGGTTCTAAATGTCCATAAGACTGCAATGCAAGTTCTGTGAGAAAAAAAAATAATATAATAATGAGTAAAGGAATATATTTTTAAATTAATTGTTCAGAAAGATTTTTATTTTGGCTTTTGCATTTTTCCTATGGGACACACGTGATCTTAGTTGCCCTAATATTTTTTAAGCCAAACAAGCCCCCTTACTTTTAAAATTAAGTAAATGTGATTCATTTGTTAAGTTACGATCAAATTTTAACACTGACATCATGACATGGCAATGAAATTGCATATGTGGAAATTAATTTAATGATTTGATACTCAATATGCCACATAGGATTGAATATATAAAATATAAACAATTTACATGATTAAAAAAAATGAAAGCAACTTAGATCAAATTAAACCTCATGAAACTCAAAACAAAAACAATTCTTTGGGTTTGCTAAGAGTGACAACAGAAACCAAAAACTCAATTTCGATAGAATTAAAACTTATGGGTTTTGATGGAAATTATGTAATCATAGTAATAATTGTAAATATGGTAGAGTATATGTTATGTAATTATGTTAATTATAGTTGAAAAATTAAGCAATTCTGTAGTAATAAAACATTTAGCACCAACTGTATATTCATGTAATTCTGACACAATTCATCATGTTTCATTCTCTTTCATCATGTCAAATAAACTAAACTTGTAATAACACATTCTGTTCCAAATTTTATAAAATAAATTTGTGTTAATCAAAATCAAGTTACAGGACAAAAAAAAGTTAAAAAAAATTATAAATTAAAGTGTTTGTTTTTTTTCTAGATAATATGATAATCAAACAAATTAAAGCATTACTGTAACAAGCATTTGGTAGCTGCTTCCATTGCATAGAACAAATGTACCTCAACATTTATAATGTATGAGAAAAGAATACAAAGAAGCCAATCACCTTAAACTTAATGGTATTCTTGAGGAAACCAGTGACTAGATCACGATTTGCATGCATCCTTACACCATTCCAACTGGAGTTTGAACCATGACTGTAGAGACCCCCTTAACAATAGAATCAGAATATGCAGGCATGTGAATGCTCAACAATTCATGCCGCGGGACGGTCCATTTGAACCTCGACGACTTTGGTTTCTTCCTTGAAGTGGACAACGATGGCGCTTTAGTTTTCAATATCTGGAGGGAGAAGATTTCGCTGGCGGTGATCATGGCAAAGGGGGTTTCGAGCTCGAGGGACTTGGCCATTCCCATGGCAATGGCAGTCTTGTTGCCCGACCATGCCGTTTGAGGCAGGCGCGGCTCCAGGGAGGAATCTAGGGCAAGGCCATGGATGTGGGAGTGCTTGCCCACGCACAAACTTCTCCCTTAACTCTATTATACAAGCCATTTCGGATTGTGACAGGACTTAGTGTGAACAAACTAGGCATGCACGTTTTTTGTCTCTGGAATTTGTCTCCATTGTTTCAGCCATTTGGTTTTGCAGGAACTAGATGTGTGTTCCCATGTTATATAGCCTTGTGCTAGTCATAGCATGTGAAGAGAGCACAGGAACTGGATGTTAAGCAACCATGGGATTAATTGCAGAATTGGATTTTATCGTCACCTGCATTAAAAGATAACAATATAGCTGACAGTAAAGTGTAAGAACACATCTTTCATTAAAATACAACATTAGTGAATTGCCATAAACCCATTCAATCCTAAGCATTTTGACATTTGCTCTAACCAAATTCACACACGACTTCACAGAGATCAAACATAACAAACCCCATCCTCTTTACGTTTATAACACGGGGGGGGGGGGGGTGGGCGTCCTTCAAGTTTTAAAGAACAACCCGCTTTTCACAAAGAAGGCAATATGAAGCACCCAAGCATGCAAAATCCAACCATAAGTACTCATTTTGGCTTCTGAAAATACCCTATTAAAAGAAAACCAAACCTGTTCCATGTGCAGAAAAGTGCTATGCATACAGTCACTGTCCAGAAGAATTGGACATACTATAACTACCAGACCAAAGAAAATAGTCCTAAGATTAACATGACATCCAAGACAAAAGAATTTAAGAAAAATCATAGCTAGGATTCTTTTTCCTTTTCTATGTAGGCTAGCACTTTTCTGCTAGAAATAGATATGATAATGAATTGAATCTCAGTTAAGCCTGATCTAAAAACTCGAGATACCAAATAATAACTTGAAAACAAAAAAGTTTCTATTCAAATTAATCAATAAATAAAGAAAAGATAAATAATAAGTAAAGACAAAACACAAAAGTCAATCCATGAATATCATTTCAAGGGTCTCTGTTTGTTTGGTAGTCCTTGAGCCACATTTACATTCCTGTATTTCTAGAAATCAATTAAAAGCATGACAAAAATTGAGTTCTAAACAAAATCTGCATAAACATTTTTCGTAGCACGCACATTTTCATTTTTCTATTTTTATCAAAAATAAATATATTCTCAAGAAATGCTTGATTATTGCCAATCCTTGTATTAAAAATTTAAGAGAGCATTTTATAGAAATTCATTACCGATGTAAACTGATGCTAATACTCCATTTGTTTACCAACTTCAGATTCTTTTTTTTTTTCCATTATTACACTTTGGTGGCCTGCTATGTTCAGCTAATCAACTCTAGTTTGCCATATCTGTTCAACTTGTCTAAATCATAAAAAGACAAACATTTGTACTGACGATAATATTCAACTATTTTAATTTGTTGTCAAGATTGAAACATATATTCTAGCCTTAATTGTATTTAATTTTTTTCTCCCCAAAGTTTTACAATGTTGCCAATTTTTGTCCCCAAATTTTTTTGCAAATTTTGCCCCCTTATATACCAAACATCTATATTTGTTTCTCCACGTAAAAAAAACAGCCACAATTAATGAAAAAACTGTCACAGAATTATCTTAATTTTGATGTTTGAATTAAAAAATCTTCACAAAATGTATTAATTGTACAATTTTTCTACCTGAACCAAAATTCGTGATACTTAAATTAAGGAGTAAAATTCGTGAAAATAATTAGGGACTAAAATTTACGACATTGAGGAATTTGTCTATTTTCTAAAATCATCATTATTGAATATCTCTGAAATTGAGATGATATTTTTAGTTACTACATTCTTTTCTTGAATGGTGTAACAAATAAGTTAGACAATTTTATCTAATATATAATATTCCATCCCACTTTTACAAAGCTATCAAAGTATATTAGGATAAGTTGTTCCCAGCTATGCATTATAGTGTGACATTTGGATTCTGTCAGTCAACAGAAGTTAATGGAGTAAAATGTAATTTGCACATGCACATAAAATCATAGTTGCCATCCTTTTCGATCAATTTTTTTTATATATAACAAGTTTAACTTTGTTATACAACTAATCCTTAAATAAAGCTTTTTAGGCTATTCTTCTAAATATGCTTCACGCTAAGACAAATTAAAAAGAAATGGTATATCGTATATGTACCTATAAAGATTTTTTAAAAATGACAAATGAATTCTGGAAATTAATAAGAATCACATAATTTTATTGATACCACAGCTCTTACAGATGCAATCAAAGATGCTGACGAGGATGATGAGTAACCCTCCGTCAGTAGAACAAATGTTGAAGGAGTGAGAAATTAGGATGGCAAGCGCCAAAAAATAATAATAATACATGCAACACAACATGAATTGAAAAGAGAAAATTAACCATAAAGAGATATGAAATATGCATGACAAAGATCACCAACAACATGTGGAATGTGTGGATATGGATCAGCAATAAAGAATTCAAGGGCACTGGAAGCCAGCGTTATTCCTTCCACAGTTGTTGAGAATTACGCTCAAGGAAATTGGGACGTTGAGGTTGATGCCAAGAACGTTAGCTTTGAGGGCAGTGCAAAGGCATGCAGCAACTTCAAGATCCGCAAGACCCTTAATGAGGTTGCAGCATGGGAGCGTTGGTGGAGACCCTAATTTAACATTGACCAAGTTCAACACGTTGGCACACACACCCAACTTAAGTGCATCTATAGGGCAGGTACCCTTTTGAGAAGGCACTGATGGGTCAGGGATTACAGGGATGTAGGTGGAGCTCACCATAGTGTAGGAAAGCATGTTGAGACAAAGGAATAGAGCAACATAAGTGGATGCAACTGTGCCCTTGGAAGCCATTTCACACAACAAAGGATATCACAACGATTAGGGTTTGGGATATGATGCTTAGTTTGTGAATGCTAATTGATTTTGAGTGATGAAAATTGGAGAAGTGTAAGGGGGGTTTTATAGGTAACTAATTTTGAAGTTTTTGTTTGGTGTCTTTGTTTTAATTTAAAATACTACTTAACCAAACCCGTGAACCTATGGGATTATAATTGAGATGCTTCACAAGCTGGCACCCTGGCTGGGCAACACGAGGGATCATATGATACGTAATGGAATCACTGTAGCACCAAACGCGTAGAGTTATTGGTCTTTTTTTTTTTCACAAGATAAAATTGACATATAAAGATTGAATATGCATAGGACTGTGAAGATGTTAACTATGATAATAACTTCATTAAATTAATAAAGCAAGTAGATGTAAATTTTTTTGTGTGTGCACAAGCAAGTAGATGTATGATTGGCGGGTTCATGCTTTCCATGACATCCACGACAAATTGAAATCACACAAACAAGACAAAAAACCTAGGCTTGTGATTGGGCACAGATAAAATTATTATTATTCGATTCATGTTATTAATCTCCTAGTTTATGCTCAAATTAATTGGAGTTTTGGAATCTCGCAACATAGGCTTCAGATAACTAGCCTGGATTTCTATGTTAATGTATAAGTATTATAATTCCGTCAAAATTAAGAAATTTTCAAGACCAAAAAGAAATAGATCGACTCTCGCTCGTCCTTTTACTAATTAATTTTCTCTAGCGAAATATATTTTAAAATTGCTTAAGGTAACCGTTTTTCTTGAAAATGTATTATATTTTAATTTGAATTAAATACTTCCTCTAGTTATTATTTATCTTAGAAACAAATGGATACATATTTTTTGTCCTAATTATAAGAAATATAGATCCATTTTAGATATAATAATTACACTACCAAAAAATTTGATGTAGCAACCAGACTTTGCCACCACTAATTATCAATCGCAACTAGCGACAGATGTAGCAACCATTTTGTGTAAGAACGGAACTTTGCGTAGTAGAGATGAAATTAGGATCGTGTGGTAATTAGCAGGAGTTTAAATCAAACGTTGGTCGCTAATAGGTGGCGAAATTAGCATTAAAGCAAAGCAATTATAGTATAATGCTTTGTCATTGAAACATTCAGTGGCTAATTAATATTTGAGACCAAGAAGTTCAGTTGGTAAATTTATAGTAAATGTAATATGCGACTGCAGATTCCGACACTAATGTCATTATAATAAATATAAAATAAAAAAATAAACTAAAATATAAAATTAAAAAATTGAATTTTTAATATTTTAAATATAAATATCAATAAAAAATAAAATAATTATTATAAATTATTTTACTATAATTAGTTATATCATAATTTTTTAAAAAAAATATCTTATAATACATGTAAATCACTAGATATAACCGCTATTTAAATTTATGGATATTTGTAGAATAAAATTAAATTTAGTTCGTTATTAATTAAAAATATCTAACTTAACTATTTTTATAGGCTTGGTGTAAATTAATTATATATTTCTTATATAAAGGATTAGAGAGAGTATAATTATCTTTTATTCTGATTTTTTATATCATATTACTATTAATTAAAATTATATCAAATAATTTCAATATTTCACTTTATAGTAATTTATTCAATCATTATCTTGTAATATGGTTGATCTTAAATGAAATCTAAAAAATGTAATTTTGAAGAGCCTATAATTTTTACTGAGAATAATTGTAGTATATATATATATATATATATATATATATATATATAACACAAAAGAATCAAACTTCCAATATAGTTTAATACTTTTAATATGGAATTAATTTATTTTGTTAGCGCTCTTTTAGCAAATAACAAGAAGACAATCAATATCAAACTAATGCTTACTAAAAATTAAAACTATTTCAAGATTAATGTAATATTTTTCAATTCATCCTCTTTTCAAATTCGTAATTATTTGGATTCAAATAAAAAAGGATAATTATTCAAATTAATCCCTGAAAAATAGAAAATATAAATTTACTCCCTAAATATACAAAAAGGTGACAAATTAATCTTACAGTTAAATTTGTAAAACCATATTATTATTAAGTTGTAATGTTTAAGGACCAATTTAATAATAAGTTATATTTTTTTTAGGATCAATTTAACATTAAGTTGCAAAGTTAGGAGAATAAATTTTCATTAAATTGTATGCAAGACTAATTTATCATACTTTTAAATATTTATGGACTAAATTTAAATTTTTCACCTTTGAAGAACTAATTTGTCAGTATTTTACACTACTTGGGATAAATTTGACTATATATCTTAAAAAATTAAAATTGATTTCATATTCTAAAATTTCTACAAATATACTATCAATAAAAAAATTATTTAATATGTATACAAGATAACTAAAACAAAAAAAAAATTGTTATCTTTAGATTGAATAATTATAAGATAATTTTATAATTTGTAATTGGATAATATTTTTCTAAAACTTATTTTTAGATTGAAAGTTCATTTTATATAGATCATATATATAAAATTTCATATTAATCATAAATAATTTGTTATCTCCTTTATATAGATTAAAATTAATGTAATATAAATATTTTAAAATATACTAAAATATAAATGATTTGATTATATTTTTGTTATTCAATTTTGATAAAATTTAATACAAACAATCTTGATAATATGTAGATATAATTCAACAGTTGTATTAATAAAAAATACATTCAATATCAAGTTATGAAAATAATGTAATAATTATTAAAATTATACTAATTAATGTAAATTGTAAATAAAACACTTTTTCCCTATAATTTTTGTTCCATGAACTATAAGACAAAACACATTATATATATATATATTATTTTGAATAACAATTTTATATTTATATACTAATGAGTGGATGGTTAATTAAGTGGTGATGAGTTTCAATAAATAAACAAGTGGTCAAAAATTCAAATTTTGACTTATATGGATAAAACCTAGTTAGAAATAGACAATAAGTAAACAACTCACCTTTAAATATATTCAAATATTTTTGAAAGAAATTAGTCTTAATGAATACTCAAAAATAGTTTTTGCAATCAAGTTTTTGAGATTTTTCAAAATTGCAACCATATTCTGATATTCCTATAAAAATAAAATTTTTATGCATCAAGTATTATACAAGAATTTAATTAAAATATATTGATAATATAGCATAATTGATCGACTATAGATTAATATACAATTGAAATTATTAACTTTTATAATAATTTTTAAAAATGATATTTAATATAATTTCTAAGTAATTAAAAATATAAAAAAATCTTTACATGAATAACATACCGAAATTACATACCTTATATATAATATGTAACTGTTATAACTCATGCTTATATAAAACAAATTATATATATAAAATTCGAATTGACATTTTATTAGTGACTATTCAAATTTTCACTTGTCCACCAACCATAAAAAATATATTCATAATTTGTTATAAAAAAAAACAAAAAAGATTCGCATAGATGTCAATATAATTAAGAATTAAAATATGATGTCACATAGATTTGTCATATCATAACACGTGAAGATTAGTTTACATATCTCAGCAGCGAAGTTTCTTTTTGACTGAAGCAGTGAAGTTTCTTTTTCATTTTTAAATAGTAATATATAGCTGTTCATACATGATTTTATTAGTTAATAGCATAACACAAAAGATACCTTTTCAATCAATCAATTTATATGTTTTAAATAATTTAACTATCATTAAAAGATACTTAATTTTCATGAGAGATAGCTTAGGTATTTTGGAAGGATGTTCCAAGTATTGAGATTGTGAATTTTAATTATGCAAATTGGATTCCCCAAAGTGCTTTCTAAGTAATAATAAATATAGGTACAATTTTTTTTCTCCATTTAATTTACATATCTTATATTTTTCAAACATATACAAAAGAAATTCATCAGTTTTGTGGTTAAGGGTTGTTATTGAACCTAAGCCGAAGGCATTGAATTCTACCTACACTAGTGGAAAAATTATATCCGATAACTTCGTTTTAACGTGTACTATGTAAAAACAGATGTTAAATAAGATGTCTTGATACAATAGATAAAAAAAAATTATATCTGTTATAAATTTAACTAATGTAGAAAGTAATTTCACATCAACTCAAATTTGAATCGATGTAGCAAGTATATTTTAGAGCAATTTTTATAACCATGAAAAAATCCTTTCACAAAGGCCTCAGATTTCTATAACTTCATTCTCTTTCATCCACGACACTTACTTCCCTACCTGCCCTCAGATCAGCAAAACCCCTCATCCATTATTTCTTTCACTCTCTCACTCTATACCCAACCTTTCACTTCCCCAAATACTGGTCACCCCAATCAACACCCTCCACCAACTCATCTTCACATTGTCCCCCAAACATAGATTACAACTCCATGCACATGTTGTGAAGTCCAAAGAACAAGTTATCCCTACAAACTTGTTGGCCACAATAGAGAAAGGAAAGTACAACATAGACCCATTCAACAACAAGCTAGCCGTAAACAACTTTGCACTGGCGTTCAAGAAGTTCATTGGCAACGTTCATAGGCTTAGAAGTTGCACCACAAGTGTTGCAACTTGTAAGGTGTTCCATGAAATGGGAATCTGTGGTGAGGTGAAATAGCATCAAATCTAAATGTTGAATCCTCGAAAACTGGCACCAGATCTAGATGTACTGTCTTGTTTTCTAAATCACTTGACTCACGTAGACTTTTCAATGCGGTCTCACTAACGTTGTACGTACCTATATTTGGCTTATTATGTTTCTAATATGTGGTTTCGCAAGGCATTACCTTCCATTTTTTTCTTTGTTAATTATATTTTTGTTGTTGATATATTTCAATTCTTTATTGAAGCCATCACAAATTCTCATTTTCCATTTTTTTCATTTTCATGTTGAAGTTTGTATTTTCCTATGTATTGATGCAACTTTATTGTATAAATTTTTTATTTGGTGAGAAATGTTTGGGAGAACAATTTGGATTAACACCCAATTACTTTCATCATCAACTATTATCCCTACAAATCAACATGAGACTTTTTAGTATGTTTTATCTCTTCTTCACATGTTTCTTGTGAAATATTTCACAATTGTTCCAAGTCAAACATGCTTAGGAAACTTTTCGATAGATCACCCATCACATAATTATTTCAAATCATGCATGTTTAATTGTGAAGTTTTTAAGTGATGGACTAGGAAAAAGTAGATACTTGTTGGTATAAATAATATTAATTAATTTCTTAAGTCATCCTAAACTATATAGTCTTATATTTGCAGGGTCTCTCTTATTCCGATGTGTATTCAATTCATTCATGTTTTTCTCCCATTGGAAGCCTCTCAAGAGTTGTTTCTTGTTGTGCTTCATTTCTTTTGCACAAACAATCACTCTCACTCTTGTGAGAGTTCATGATGTTACACTTAATTTTCCTAGTTCATAGTTTATTTTTTGCTTGATTGCATATTTTATCACTCCAACTATAATTTATTTCGCAAATTTTATCACCTAATTTTTTTTTGGCATTTTACCACCATAATTTTTATGTTTTGCATATTTTACATATTTGTTAAACATGTTTTGCATAATTCTTCTGTTCCTCACTCTTTGTCTCTCTCGCCTTTCGCCTCTCACATCGCCCCCCACTATCATAGCCAACGCTTCCCTTCCTTGTCTTCCTCATCGCCGCCGTTGAAGGCTGTTGCCCCCACCATGGCTTATACAGCTTCCTTCTCTTCTCGTTCTTGAGCCCTTCATCTCATTCTCACGTGAAAGCGGAAAGCTCAGTTCTTCCTGCGACAACACTTTCATCAATCGTGTCCGCAAACTGCACCTCCACGCTCCAGTCTTCTCATTTTCTCTTCCTTTGACGCTTCAAAGATCCAACTCCTCATATAACACAAGACAAAATCTCAAGTTTTCTTCATTTTTAGACTAGACATTTTATCGAAGAAGGTTCTCGATTCTTTTTTTCCTTTTAAATTTATGTTTTAAAAATAATAATAATGAGAGTTAGATGTGTTTGTTCATTGTGAATTTTGAGGCAATGGGATTCTGATTTTCGTTATAGTTACAAATTGCAGTGTCTGCTTTCCTCTTCTCCCTTTTTTGTTTGCCTAGTCTGATTTTTCGTTTTTATTTCTTACTTTTAATTTTTTAGGGATCAATGTTTTTTTAAAGATATTTCAGTTCAATTTTTGAAATAAAAAAAAGTTTGATTTTATTGAGTTAAGTTCAGTTCAATTATAGTTAAGTTTGTAGTTTGTAGTTTTTTTGAACATGCCTAATATGAATTTGTCTAATTAAGTTAGACTGTGGTTTAGCGATGACATTATTATCTTTTGTTCTTACATTGTAATTTGGTTTTACAAGTGTTGTAAGTCCTTAGCTCAAGTGTTACAAGTCCTTAGCAGTGACATGATTTTATTTTGTGGTTTGCATTTATATGATACTTTTCCTTTATATTTGTTGCACAGGTTGTCAAAATCTATAAATGAGAGAAATGAAAAATAGAAGTTGTAATGGAATCGTGAATGCCTCAAGTCCTCTACCACTGGTTACTCTCTCTCAATGTCCTACTGAACCAAGTGGAGCTCCATCACTATCAGAACAAGAGTTAGATGTTCCTACACAAGTAACACAACAAGGGACAAAAGCTCTATCTCCATTTGGACAAACAAAGGTACAAAAAAAGAAAAGCTAATAGAAACCCTTTTAATGTTTGGATGTATTTCAATAGGATAAATGGTGATACCTTTTGCAAGTATTGTGGTAAATCATATAAGGCATGCGAGAGATTGTATGAAAAACCCTACTAGGGAGGTTGATAGGAAACAAAAGACAATTGCTATTGGAAAGGGATGTGAGAATGACCTTAATGTTATTAGTATGAAAATTGTTGAATTCAATAGAGTAGACTCTTATAACACTTGCAAAGATGATAATTTTAGATGAACTTTTTTTTTAAATTGGTTGAAAATGAAGGATTTAGGAAGTTTATGGAAGAGGCTCAACCCTATTTTAAAATTCCTTCTCGTGTGACTATTGCTAGATATTGCATTCAAGTGTTCAATGATGAAAAAGAGAAGTTGAAATGCTTGTTGTTTGCAAAAAACAATTGGTTTCACTTGCAACTGATACATGGACATCAATCCAAAATGTGAATTACATGTGTGTGATAGCTCACTATATATTGATGAGGCATTTAGGTTGCATAAGGAGATATTCAAATTTTGTTTGATTGTCGACCACAAAGGTGAAACCATATGGATAACCCTAGAGAATTGCTTGAAAGAATGGGGGATTGAAAAAATTTGTTGTGTAATAGTGGATAATGCAAGTCCAACAATATAGCCATTTAATATTAAAGTAGAGGTCTAAGTGTTTGGAACGATCATACTTTGTTGAATGGAGAGTTCATGCATATGCGATTGTCAGTGATGGGTTGAAGGAAATTGACTCCTCAATTAGTAAAATAAGGGCTACATTCAAGTTTATGAGGTCTTCTCCTAGTAGGTTGACAACTTTTAAGAGGTGTGCAAAGGAAGTTAGTGTAAATTCTAAAACAGTGTTAACAGTTGATGTGCCAACTAGATGGAACTTCACTTATTTGATGTTAGATTTTGCTGAAAAATTTGAATAAGTTTTTTTATCACTTTGAGTATATTGTGGCTTGTGTTCAATCTTCTTACTAGTGAAGGAGGATGTTTTAAAAAGGTTTATTGGAAACGTGCTCATGTTTTTGTAAGTTTTTTGAAGGTTTTCTATGATGCAACTCTTTCTTTTTTTTGGATCATTGCATGTTACAACTAACAATTTCTTCAAGAGGTTGTTTAGTATTCAGAAATCCCTAAATAAGTGGAGGCACAACGATGATCCAGTGATACAAAAGATGACAACTAATATGCAGTTGAAGTTTAACAAGTATTGGGAAAGTGGTGGAATCAACTATCTTTTATATGTAATTGTTTTTCTTAATCCATGTTGTAAGTTTGAGTACATTGAATTATGTTTTAATAAAATGTATGGTGTTGAGAAAAGCAAAGAAATGGTGAAAAATTTGGATGATCTCATCAAAAAATTGTTTATGGATTATGCAATACAACATCTCATTTCCATTGAAAGTAGTACTTCTAGTACTTTGGCTTCAAACATTGGCTCACAATTGAATGTAGATCAGGGTGATGAGGATGAGGATTGAGATGGTCAATTTAGAAAGAAAATGAAGAAAAAAAATAGGGTGATGAGCAAAGGAATGAGTTTGAAGAATGAAGTTAAAGATGACAAACCTAGATTTGACATTTTGGCATGGTGGAAAATGAAAGCAACCAAATATCATGTTATTTCTTTCATGGTTAGAGATATATTGATCATTCCTATGTCTACTGTGTCATTTGAGTCTGCATTCAACACAGGAAGTCTAGTACTTGATCCATTTCATAGCTCATTGAGTCTCACTATGGTTGAAGCTTTGATTTGTGCCCAAAATTGGCTCAAAGCTGACAAGCAAAAAGTCAATGATTTGCAAGTTGAATTAGATGAAACAAAAAAGATTGAATCTAGTGTGAAAACTCCCAAATTTTTTTCAATGGTTTAGAATATCAATATGAATTAATATTCTGTTCTAATGAGATTTTGTTTGAATTTTTAGAGTTATATGATTTGACTTTATATATTGCTATTTTTGGAACTGCTAGTATTAGGAGTTAGGACCACTAGTTCTTAAGGTAATATTTTCAACTCAGTTTATAATTTGATTTAATTTTTCTGCATATTTCTTTTTTCTGCACATTTTCAACTTATTACTAATACAATCATTGATTTTGTTCTTTTGCTTGCAGTGTTTGAGCAACCGTCCAGCATTGGATCTTATGACTGGCCAAAAAACTGCACTATTTTTTCAATTTTAGACTTTTATTTTGTATTTGTGTTTGTTTTTTGGGCTGATATCATTATCAAATTTATTTTGTTCAAGTGTTTACTTTATGGGCTGAATGTTGATAACATTGCAGCAAGCCTACAAGACAACAACTTTTATTTTGTACCCTTGCTTGACACTTTGACTGTTTGTTATTTTCAATTTGTTTTGGTGTTTTAATTGCATATAGACAACAAAATGAACAAATTTGTATTCGGTTTTATTCAATGGTAGTTTGATGTTAAATTTTTTTATGCAACAAATTTACGTAATTATATTGTATATTTAAAGAAAGTTGTTTTTAAAAAATCTATCCTAGAATTTTTTATTTTTGAATTCCATGAGTCAATTGACTCAACTTGTTCATGACCGACCGAGTTGAGTTGAATAGCAAAATCACTTAAATCTGACCCAATCCAACTTGAACTTTTTTAACTAGGTTGTGTGATGGGTTCTTCCAAATCCAATCAAATCCAACTCGTGTATTCCTACACATGAGAGATGATAAGTTATTTTATTTGTTTTTATTTCTTATAATTTATGCATTTTATGATAAGCATAATTAAGTTTCCTAAAAACTTTTTCAAAGGACCCCTTAAAAACAAACTACTTTTCTTGATTAAAAAAAACTACGTTTAATATAAAAATGTTTCTGTTATCGTAGGAATGAAATTTTCTATTTCCAATTAGAATTGCTGTACTGATAGAAATTGCACTAAACTCGGTACTTTGTGTCTTCTTTTTTTTTGTACTGTTTTGAAATTGAAATCAAAATTAGAATTTTACTTTAACAACTTAAACAACAAAATTTAACAATAAAAAAGTATGTAAAAAAAAATACCTTTGTTGATAAAAAAAAGTATGTCCCTTTGCACTGTTTTGAAACTCCAATTTCTACTTAACAGTTAACTCCACCACCAAAAGCATGTATAAAAATACCTTTGTCCATTGACATAAGCCACCACAACCAAAAATTATATATATATATATATATATATATATATATATATATATATCAGCCCAATGAACTTAATATTTAAAATTTTAAATGCAGGGTTAAAGGATGGTTGGTATATTATTGTCCACTAAAGTCATCAGTGAGAAAATTGAAAGGAAGAATGGCTAAATAAATGCTGAATGAAGGAGCTTTTACATAAGCCGTATCTACGACTATCAAGTACTACCTATTCAAGTTTCATTCAACTCCTTTACTTCAATCTGGGGAACACCGCAGGTATTGCTCAAGGCATTTCCAATACTTAAGAGACCCTTTCTATACAGAATGTCCAACTCATCAAAGTAAGGGCAAGTTTTACTATTTTGACGCCTTTTCTTGCCACTCCCTATTGTCCTTTTATAGTACTTGTTGATGTTTTCCCACTTCTCCTTACACTTTTTTGCAGAGCGGTTGTACCCCATGCCATTCATTGCTTCAGATATCTCCTCCCATATTGTCCCTTTTGATCCCATGAGACGAAACTTGTGCTCCAATGAAGTTCTCACAGTGATGAGTGATTGCACTTCAACATCAGGCCATCTATTGTCACCTGGATCATTGTTCAGTTCTTTTCTAGCACTTGCCTCAACTTCATCCTCTTCTCTTTTGCTGCATGGTTTTGCAGGTTGTTGGGGGATTTGAATTTCATGGCCCAACAGGTTCTGAATGAAGGATATGAGGGCCAAATTTCGAGAATTTTCTTGGGCTCTAGCCTCTTCATCTTTTCTGATTCTCTCCATCTCCTCATTCTTCCAAGCTGCTTCTCTCTTTATTCTTTCCCTTTCATTGTTTTCTATGATTTCCAATAACTGTTTATGCATCTGCTCTTGCTTTTCCATCACCTTCACCACCAAATCCTTCGCAAAATCTTCGAGCTTTCTCACCATCTTTCTCCTTTTCTTTCTAGGGCCATGTCCTTTGGTACTTGCTGATGAATTGTCATCATCCTCATCTTCATCCTCAGCATCAAAAGACAAGCTGAAACAAGGAAGAACTAATCAAAAGAACAGCACAAACGGCCAAACCCATGTTAAAACTGTCATGATAGACTATTTGGATCCTAAATGTGTGTCCCTGTGTCAGAGACAATCTTGTTCGAAACACTGCAAATGCTAAATGTGGCACCTCTTTCAGTAAAGATTTGAGCCTTGAGTTGTCACATTCAAAGAGACTAATCACTTTCACTATACACAACTCCTATTAGTAAAAAAAAGGATAATTAATTCTTTGACAGCAGTTGGATTGCTGAATCTTTGGGAAAATGGTTCCATTCCACTAGACTTTGCCCCCAAGGTTTGTTTCTCAATTGTCACACAGATCATTCTATATGCTACAATTACTTGTGAGCAAATAAAACATAACTATAGTCTTGACTCAACTATAAAATAATAAAACATCGTACGATGTGGGTTTTTAACCAACACAAACACAAATACCATAAACCAAAGCATTCTCGAATCACAAAAGGATGATGCAAAGTAGTACCCAGTTGTGGGCTCTCTCTCTCTCTCATAAAGCCTATCACAACGAGAAGCATCAAATGGACAACAATTGTCCTGCACTGCAACATATTCTAAGCACAAAAAAATCGTCCTTTACGCCTAATCACACGCACCCATCAAAAAACAACACACCCTATCACCACCACAAATCACAATCTTTTTATACTAACCAAAAAAGATAGAACTTTATTGGTTGTTCCGCCCCCATTCCGCAAAGACAAGGTAAATAAATACATAAAGATAAAAAGATAAAGCCATACAAATTCAAATTCAATTAAAAATAACGGCAGTGAGAGAAAGAAAAGAAAAACAATTTTTTAACAATTAATAATTAATTAGATAAAAAAAAAAAGGAGGGAAGGGAGAAGAGAAATGGACTAACCTGGATTCGTGGCATGGGGCGTGACCCGACCCGGAGGGAATCGGATCGTGCGAGAGAGGGGGAGGAGAAGGGTTGGCAATGGGGGCGGTGGGGACGGACCTGATGGGGCGGAGCTTCTGGGGGTTGTGGCGGTGGGAGAGGAGGTCGGCGGCGAAGAGGAGGTCGCCGGAATCGGGGAACGGAGCGACGTGGTCGGGGACGGGGAAGTGGTCGCCGGTGAAGAGGTCCATAAAAAAAATGGTAAAAAAATAATGAAAGAGAAAAAAAAGCGGCGCGAGGGTTTTGGGGAGAGGTGAAAAAATGGAGGGGAATGGGGGTGGTTACTGCCTTACTGGTTGGTAAGTAAAATGACTACTACGTTAACCCCTAGGTAAACTATATAATACAACCCATCTACTACACATTTCAGGTACGGGTAAATGTAATACTTTTTTTTTTTTACAATATTATTTGGTTTTTCTTAGATTGCCCAAAAAAATACAGTATTATTGTAAATATGATTTTTGTTTTACATCATCTTCGTCTTTAATATTTTTATCCTTATTATTATTATTATTGTCATTATTATTATCAGTATTCTTATTACTATTATAATAACCATACTATTTTTTATAAAAAAAATAAAATTATTAATTTATTAAGAGTGTTTTTACAAATATTTTTAACCCAATCTCTCATTTTAAGATAAAAGAAAAAAAAAGTGAAGTGAAACACTTTACATATTGTTATAACTATTTAACTCCTCACTCAACACCAAGACAATAGAAAAAGTGGGAATATAAGAATTTAGCATCACAAATTCTAAGCAAAATTAAGAATGATTTACATGTCAACAATTTGTTTGTAAACATAATTCATGTTTAAATAGTATGTTGTCATTTGATTCATGTTACCAATATCACAAAATGGTGCCACTTATTCATGCAAGCACTCTATCAATCACACACACACAAAAACTTTGTTGTTACTGTTGAATAAAATTAATATATATATATATATAATACACAGAATACAACTAAGAATCCTACATAGTAAATTTTAAACAAAAATAAAAATAAAATATTTAGAAGTCAATAGTTTATTTATAATTATAATTCATGATATGGCATCCTTTAATTTACCCTCTCAACCTCACAAAACGACTTGATTGTTGCTATTATTATTATTTTTACTAAGACTTAATGAAAATATAAAATAATATTTTGTTATATAGTAAAAAAAAAAAAGGACCTCTGAAACTGAATTACGGGTGTCTCCTTTTGTTGGTCCATAATGACGAGGCTATCCCCACGCTGTCGTGTCCACTGTTCCACCGCTTCCCTTCCTTGTGGTTTGAGCTGTTTGGACTGCTTTTTTTTTTTTCAACTTTTAATTTTCATCACACACAAATAACACGTACGCCAATCTCATTCCTTGAATTTTTCAACTTTCAACGTCAAATTTTGATTCAGTAAAATTTCAGTTCCTATCGCACTCGCAGGTTCATTACTTGGTCAGGTAAACCGAACAATTACAAAACAAAAAATATAAAGACAGAGCCAGAGACAGAAAAATGTTACGATAACGTGTTGTGCTTGTTGTGGGTTTGGAATTGGATTGATTCAAACGAGTTAACGCCATGCTCAGATCACTGCCGAAGCTCTCACTCCTCTTTTCCTCAGCCAGGAATCCCCATTATCTTTCAAGTGCTCAGCGTTTCATATCTCAAGGGAGAATAGCAGCTTCAAGAGGTAGGTGTTTAACCGAAACCAATTATCCAGACCAGATTGCAGTGACCCGGTTACAAATTCTGTTTCTTTTTGCTTTTGGGTATCGTTTGTGACTGCCAAAATTTAACCTTTTCTTTTATTGGTTCCAATTCAACGTGCATGTCTGGTTTTATTTTTTATCATTTTTTTATTAGATCCTGATTTTGAATATTAATAAGCTAATCACTAGGCTTGTTATTGGATGATTTGTAGGGGGTCTCTTGCATCATGAGGAGTATAATGTATTGTTATGTCTTACCAATATCCTCCTAATTCATGAACGCCAGTATATAATATAAGTATGAGTTTAATTTTTATGTACAACCAATCAGAAATCATTTCAGAAATGATTTTATAAGTTATTATAATAGCCAATAAACTTAGCATTCATGACAATTTGTTATTATTCGATGACAATGTAAAAATACCATTCACTCTATTGTGGCACAATGCACTCTACAATTCTGTTGTCAAAAAGTGGCTGTTTGTGCTTGAGATTGTTCACTTTTAGTGAGTTTTTGTACTAGTTGCAGCATTCCCTTGGTAGTTTTAAAAGGGGAGACTTGCTTTAACTTCATTTTCCTGAATTATTCCCAAAGTTCTCCAGTCAAAAGGTCATTGTCGCTCATTTTTAACAACAGTGGAGGTAACTGAAAAATGATGAAAATAAAAGAGAGGTAACTGAACTCGTTAAGAAAATCACATTTTTTGGCTGCATAAACTGTTCTACAGTCTGAAATGAGTAATTCATGCATCCATTTGGTACCATTAAATTTTGGTTGTATATATTTTTCCTAATCAGTTGGGGAAAGTGGGCTATCCGGACTTGATAGTCTTTGTTTACACTGGATACTGTTTCCCTTTCATAGGGAATGCTTAATAATTATGTTCAGGTTCATTAGGAATTACTAAAATGAAACTTGTCTTGGTATAGAGTCTAATATTATTTTTTTTCTCACTTTTTCCTTATAGTCAAGATTGGAGTGGTAAGCACTATTCCTATTCGATCCAAGTTGACTTCAACAATTTCATCAGCAATTGCATCAGAAATGGCTGCAGAAGATCAAGTTCAAAGGGTTAACCTACTAACATCAACTGATGATAATTATGGTGGTGTTATTGTGGAACTTGATCAGCATATGGATTCTGCAACATTTGTCTCGATCCTTAGAGCTTCAGTTTCTCATTGGAAGCTGCTGGTAGGTAATCTTTCTAATTATTTGCTTAATGTAATTAATATATGATATCTGATTTCATTCATTGATGGAAGCATACTGGTCAAATATTAATAAAATGTAAGGATTTAAAACTAGACATGATTAGGGACTCACATTAAAGAATACAAGCAAACAAATCAGGTATAGATGATTTCTATTCTACTGGCCATCCTTCTTTAAGTTTCTTTGTATGGCAATAAGTAACATATGTTATTCATCAATGTATTCATACACATACATGAAGTTTTACTTTTAAGTGACTTTTGTTTCTTCCTTTGTCACTAACATGTCATTCAGTGTATAGATCATTTTTATATATTCTCATTAAGTTTGGTAGGTAATGTGGAACATCTATTCAATAAAAAATGTTAGCTGACCCTTATAATCCTAGGCATAGCAATTTTGATCTATTGGAACAATTTTCATTTTGAATTTGCCATAAGCTTTTTTATTTAATGATTGCCATAAGCTCAGTTTCCTGTCTATTTTATTTTGTAAAAATAGCTGAAAAGCTTGTCATTTATATGCAACAAAACTTGAGCATTTTTATCTGTACTGCAGTCTGTGTGTAGTGAGAATGAGAATCTAGAATCTATCACTATCTTTGTTTGTTTGAGTTAATGAATCAACATTGTCATGCAGGGCAAGAAGGGTGTTTGGATAAAATTACCTATTCATTTAGTCAATCTGGTTGAAGCTTTAGTGAAGGTAACTAACTTTATTGCTTACCTTAATGATAGTGGTTATGCTTGAAATGTTTGGTTAATGAAAATTGGAGTGCTGTTAATGCTTTTAGGTATCAATTTTATTTATTAACTTATTTCCATGACACTTCTATGCAGGAGGGTTTTTGGTATCATCATGCAGAACCAAAATATTTAATGCTTGTATATTGGATTCCTGAAAGTCCAAGCACTATTCCTGCAAATGCCACACACAGGGTGGGCGTTGGTTCATTTGTCATGAATGAAAAACAAGAGGTTTTCCCCCACCATCAATCACAATATAGTGCAACTTCATAGTTCACAATCAGGCTTATACTTAATTGGAAGGAATCTCTTATTGTTTGAGGGCTATATCTTTGACAAATACTGTTATGCCTGCCTGTCCTGTATATTGATAAAATGATAACATCATGGATTAAGATGAAAAAGAACTTTTCAATCATTTGAGACAGCTGAAGGGAAAAAGCACCTTGCTTCTCATTTATTCATAGGAAAAAAAGAAGTGATGAATGGACTGTATCTTTATTGTTTATTTTAGTTCCTCTCTTTATTTTCTCACCCATTGCTCCTGCTTAATTTGATTCTTGTCAGTTTCTGTCTGGTAGGTCCATTATCAGAATTTTCATTGGAAAAGAGTAACATGTCTCTCACCAATAGAAATTCTTCAGAATATAGTTCTATTGGCAATTAACATCTCATTTTCTACTTATTCAATGATCTTAGGTCCTAGTTGTTCAAGAGAATAGTGGACTATTTCAAGGAACTGGAGTCTGGAAATTCCCAACTGGAGTTGTTGATCAGGTAGATCTGTTGGATATCTTTCTCATTACGGTATAAAAATCTATACTGCATACATATAATCTACTCATTCAATCTATTCAGGGAGAAGATATTTGTGTAGCAGCAGTAAGAGAGGTCAAAGAAGAAACAGGGGTAAGTAATCTCATTGCTGTACTAATTAAATGTGGGCTATTGTTCTAAGCCTAACTATTCTGGATTCTCTCAATTTTCAGGTTGATTCAGAATTTGTGGAAGTATTAGCATTCAGGTAGCACGTTTATATGAATATATATCAATTCATATACTTGATGGGAAGTTCTGATGATTGATTGCGGAGACCTCAAATAGGAGATAGAATGTTCAAATCTCATTGATAGCGAATGTAGGGAATAAGGACTAATGAAAGGAGGGCCAACATCATGTAGTCCAAAATCCTACAGGAATTTGGGAATTCTTAACCATTCATATTCCAGGTGCAGGATCCATTTTAGGTCTTTCAGTGTCAAGCAAGAGTAGTAAAGCTTGCCTATGTTAACATATTCACTTTTACCAATATCATTGTCTATGAGACAATATGTGCTTGAAATATTTATATATTGCAAATTTTGTTACCTGTCAATAAATTAGGGACTTCTTTGTTTTGAATTTTATTGGATTCTTGTGAATCTACAATATAGATGACTGAGAATTTTTTTCTTTTATTTGAATATCTGATCAACAGACAAAGTCATAATTCATTCTTTGAGAAGTCAGACTTATTCTTCATGTGCATGTTGCGGCCTCTTTCTTCTGACATCCAAGCACAGAGATTAGAGATACTGAATGCACAGGTATGTAAATTTTAGTTGAAGTCATGATTTGTTTTCTATGTGCCTTTCAAAATGTTCAATGCATACAGACCCTAAAATACTGAAAATATCATCATTTTTCTTACTGTCAGTAAAAAGCTTTCTTTCTCAAAATTGATTTTAATTCATTCTAGTGTGGAAATAAATTGTAGTAGTAATTTTGAAAAGGATCCCGAGGAAATGTAAAATCATTGTAGACAAAGGCAGACATCGATTTTTCATATGATTATTTTTCTGCAGTGGATGCCATTTGAGGAATATGCAGCTCAGCCATTCATCCAAAAGAGTGAGCTTTTGAAGTACATAAATGATACATGTTTGGCAAAGATGGGTGGACAATATTCTGGATTTTCTCCTGTATCTACGTCATCAAACTTTTCTGACCAGAAGAATTATTTGTACTTGAGTGCTGGGGCCTTAAAGAGCTCCAATTCTTCATAAGCATCATCAAAGGTTACACAACTAGAAAGGACATTCAATTAATTTGTATTATTATTTGATTCTTTATATGAACAATGCCGGTCTTCATCGGTGAAGTTAATTTCATCTACCAAAAGTATAGACTTTGTCATTTGAAAGCAAATTCAGTGATAATAACACAAGAGTTTCTGTCGAAAAGTTAGACATTTAACACACGGCATTTTGTAGTAATACATGATTATTTAAATAAATAAATAAATAAAACTAGCATAAGCATAGTGTATGATCATGTTTGGATAAAATTCTTTATATGTATTTATAGGAGAAGAAAATAATAAAATAAAGTAAATTACACTGATCCTCTTTGAAGCTTGTTTTTATTACATCCGATACTCTATTTTTTTTAACCTTACCAAAAAATCCCTTAACTTTTGGACTTTTGTTAAATTAACATCCCCTCTTAGACATAAACAGCGTTACATCGACTCCTCTTTAAGAGGCCGAAAGTAATGTAAAAAAAAATGAAAAGATATCAAGTGTAATAAGAACAAATGTCAAGAGAATTTATGTAATTTATTTTAAAATAAAATGAATTGAATTTTGTTTGTAAGTTAAAATTAATTTATGTAATTAATGTTATAGAGAAGTTTTTCATTTAACTTATTTTCAATTTAGATGTATAAGTTGATCTTAAGAAAGAAAGAAAACTTAACACGTTATACTTATTTTCTTATATAAAAAAATGGAGAACTTTATCCAAATAACTCTATATCGATATAAAGTAACAAACGGAGGTGTGTGTGACTGTGCTTATAATGATCCTGTACTGCGAGTTATTTTGGAGTCATGCAGACATCATAAAAGAACTTGCATGAATGTTGACATCATCCGCGACTTTGGTAGCAGCTAGTTAGTGCTGATAGTCATGCGCGCACATTTTGTGCTGTGCACAATATAAAGATTATTTGATTAGTTTCACAGTGATGAAAAGCAACGGTGGGTGGAGTGGACCAATCACTTCCCAGCTTTGCTCCTTCCTCTTTAAATGGTATGTGTTCTTTACAACACAACCTCTTTATACAATTAATAATTTATTTTTATGGTTGAATCATATTAAGAAAAAAAAACTCTTTAAATAAGTTTGTCATTATTGAGTGCATGGAGTTTTACACAAAAAAAGACTGAATGCACTAATAATATAAAACAGATCTCCATTAATAACAAATTTATTGAACTTTACATTAAGTTATTACAATTTTCTTTTGGGGGAAATTTGCTTCCCTTTATATAATTTTTGGACAAAAGTATTTCGTTAAATAGAAAAAATAGAGAAGTTAGGATAACGATATCAATTGAAGATTTGTCCATTATTAAAAGTCATACAATAAAAGAAAAATAGAGACTTTTCTTTCCTTTTGTTCCTTAAACTGTGAAGAGAGCTCCCATAAAGATAACTATAATTCCTTATTCCTATTAATCCTACCTAAATTAACTCCACAAAGATAACTAAATCCTTTATCTTATGTCAATCCCACTAGCTTAAATTGTACTATCCTTTATGGCATAACTAATAATATTCACATATAAAGCCCTCTTGTCAAGTACCTGTTGTCAAACTTCAAATGTGAAAGGTACACGAAATTTATCTTATTTTAAAAGCTAGCTTTGGATGTGAAAATATGTTAAGAGGTTTGGTTTATCTATTTGTTTTCTTAAAAATATTTTTTACCAAGTCACTTTTTTCCACTTTTCCCTACTAAAGTTTGAAGAGCAAAAAGGAAATCGGTTTATGATTTCACGTAGACCCACACATGGACCGTAAATAGCACAAGTGAAGAAATATCCTTCACCCCTAAACCTATATTTCTAATAATATCAAAACAAAACGTCCAATATCTTGACTAAACAACAAAATCAATCATCCATTGAGATTAGACTCCATTCAAGACTTTTGTGTGGCCCTGCCTTCACATGTAGTTGAAGCGTCAATAGACAACGCCTTCAGAAGGAAGAAAACTAATTGAATCAATCACAACTCCTCGGGGCCTTCTAAAATTTTTGCTTCAATTTCTACCTCGATGCTATTGATTTACACAAGAATCTAACCTAAGACAATGGCCAATGGCCAAAACGTCCTTTCAGGGACCATATATTCATTCCCTTGACCAAAGACAATTCACCAATATTATGAATATGAAATGGTTCAGGTTTAAAAAATTGAATTGTGATCCTAATTAACGTCGTTGTCTTTTTCTCTCTCCTCTGAGTATCTTTAGATATGTATATATAGACATCTGGAATAAGGGCATATTAGAGGCAAGAAATATCGTTATAGTTGATAGTACTGATTGAAGCAAAGGCCAATTAACTCCGAATAACACGGAACTGTTGTCTCTTGTTTCTGCTTGATGTTTTTCCTCATAGAATTGAACACATTTACACAAGTCTACACTTTGCTTCAAAGTTTTTGTTCACTTATTAAAGTCTTACATTTGTAAAACATTTAGATAACTAGCTTATAAAACGAGCATATCCAACTCAAAGTTTGACAGAAGACACTCTTGCAAAATAATCACTCAAATCAAATAAGACCCTAGAAATTCGAACGAGTAAACAAGCCATTCAAAGTCAAGATCTTTTTGCATAGTAATTTCTTATTTTTTGAAATAATAGGAAGATTTTTGTATTACTATTGCGCAATTATTATTAATGTATTATAATTTAACAGATCAGATTATTGATAAACATACCAAGAAAACCTTAAGCTATTCATAACAAAAAGGATTACATGACCATGTAAATAAATCAATTTAGTATTATTTTAACTTTAGTAGTATCATAAGTAATCCTCTTTATTTAATTAATTAATTACCTTAATAATAATGTGTGTTCTTAAAGCATTAGTTATGGATCAATGTGTTAGATTAGAATCTTGGTTGTTAACTTACATCTACTTATTTTTTTAAAAGAAATAAGTTGACAATTTAATTTACTAAAAACAATCTTGTTTGAGTTGAATAGGATATGGATGAAGAAAATTTAATGTAACTTATTAGAGTTGAATAGGATATGGATGAAGAAAATTTAATGTAACTTATTAAATATTTGTAATTGCTTTTAAAAAAAGTATTGAATCAATATTATATGTTTAACATAGTAGATTAATGTATTTATTTTATTTTGTTAACTAATATCTTAAGAATACTCATTATTTTTTTAAAACAATTTTATATACTATTATACATTAAATAAAAATATTAAAAGAATTAAATGTGCATGTTCTAAAAAGTTTTTAACTGTTTTAAAATGTAAGTATTAAATTGTTTTATGTTTTTTCATAATATATATTTTTAATGAAATTAGAAAAATTATGCAGATATTTTTTTCTCATGAAAATTATCACGTTTGTTGTTTTAAAACAAAAAGAGCCAGCATCCATGAGGCATTAGACCATTTCAGGTCAACTGTAACAAAAAGGTCATTAGATGCGCCGCTGTCTCTTCGGTTTAAACATTTTTTTCACCAATTAAGATATATTTATTGATTTAATAGTTATATAGAAACTATTTTTTTAGCTGTATATATTATTAAAGTGAATTTTTACTATTAATAAAATATTTTCCATATACATAACAAACATTCAAGCCTTATCAATCCTTTTTTTTAGAGCGCCTTATCAGTCATGTTAAAAATCCGTTTAATGATTAACAAAAATGTTGAAAATCCGTCTGGAGAAGTCTCTCTCCATTTAATATCGGGTCTTATTTTAAACAAGATTACGTTTTTTTTATCAATAAACGAAGACTGCCTTTAAAAAAAGACGCATATAAAGAGAGAGAGAAAAAACTAATTATTAATCTACTGTGTCGTATGTAAGTATATATGTTATTTACTACATTGAAACTAATTTTGCTTTTCACCCTAAAAAAAAAAAACTAATTTTGCTACTCGTTCTTTGGCCTCTTTTGTAGTCATTAACCCAGTTGACCATTAAGGGAAGTATATCAATATGTAACACATACGTCATATTGAACTTCTAAAATTGGAAAACTAGAAGACAAAAATGTACACTACTATTCATGCAACGTTTATCAGTTATTATCCTAAAATTAGAGGAGATCGAAAAAGGAAGCAGAAGCAGCAGCAGCAGCTACTTAATTTCAAAGTCATACGAAAATAATTTCCTGGCTCCTTTTTCATTATATATTTTGCTTTGAAAAAAGAAAAAAATCTGAACCTAGATACCACCATATATATTACGATCAGCAAACAAATTAAGCCATAGTCCTGTCCTCACATAAATCCATTGAAAGAAAGAAGAATACAAAAATTCTGTGCATGTCACATCACCATCCACAATAATGTCTATATTCTCTCAACAACGAAGTTTCAAGCAACAATTACAAGCTGGAGCGGGTGTGTTTCTAAAATCAAACAGAATATAAATCAAATATCACCATCCTTATAGTAATCAATTAATAAGCTTAAACAGATGAGATAACACATGCATAAACCTGTTATCTAGTTCTTGCAGAAGATGCTGATCCAGTAGTAGTTCCAGATCCATACACGTGTCCCTGATGCTGCTGCTGTTGATGCCCCATCATGATCATCATAGGAGTTGCATGACCATAACCCTCATCCCTCTCATGTGGCCTTCCCATCATAGCAGTTTTCTCCCCTTCCAGCTCCCTATACTTATGCAGATAAACCTTGAGAGGCTCCACGTACTCCTCGAATCCCAGCGTGGTCATGGCCCACAGCAGATCATCGCCGTTGATCGTCTTCCTCTTCTCCTTCTGGCACTTATCGGACGCTTCTCCTGTTATGAAGCTGATGAACTCCGACACGCACTCCTGCACCGTCTCCTTCGCCTCCTTCGAGATCTTCGCGTTCGCCGGCAACGCCTTCTTCATGATCCTGCTCACGTTCGCTATCGGAAGGAACCTGTCTTGCTCCCTGCAACCGGAGAATTCGTTGCTTCCGCTTGCGTTCCCCGTGTGACCTCCGGACTCGTTGTCCGACTCAGCCATGGCTAGCTAACTAGTCTTACAATAATATGTTGTGTAAAGCGTCTAGAGAAATTAATGCCACCAAACCAAATACAACCTTATTATATACACATATCTGTTTTATTCTATTCTATTTAGTTATACATGAAGTATTAATATCACTTAGCAAATATATCAACTTACACAAATTTATTCTAATTTTTATCCAAAAAATCTAGGTTATTATATACTCTTTATCATCTGTTATTTATTTTTATGAATAAAAAATTATTAATTTTTAACTTGTGTTATAAGTATATAACTATATATTAAATACTTAGAGGAAAAAATTTATCATTTAAAATAATCTTATCTAACTCAACTTGAGTAGATTGTCTAGTGTAAAAAATACTTGTGTTTTATTAAAAAGAAGTATATAAAGTATTAATAATACCATTTAACTAGCTAGTAGGGGTGTGAAAAAAGGCCGTGATGTGTATTATATATATAATGATTAAGATTGGATTGTGGGTGTCCTTGAATTCATCTAGACAATAAGTGATGAATGAGTTTAGTCGTGAATGATTGAGATTGAGGAGGTTAGGGTTTGAGAGAGGATCGAATTAAATAAGGAAGGTTGGAAAATGGCGGGTTGGAGTGGGATAAGTGGGTGAGTGGGGAGTTTGGGTATTGGTGTATGTGTGGGTTGGATGGGAGAATTGGATTAATTAAGAGAGTATAATTAAGATGTTTGGAGTTTATCAATTAATTATGTTTTATTATTATGGACTCGTGGATGATTTGTGGCCGTTGGTTTATGTGATAGGTTAATTAATTGACGCGTATGCTTGATGCTTAGTTTTGGATGGAGGCTAGCTATACCTTAGGAACCAAACATCCACGTCGATTTTGAATTGTTTTGTGCCAAAAGGAGACAAGAGCTAAGCTGTCTTCTGTAGGACGGCTCCATGCCTCGATCGGCTGGTGAAGAGAGAAAGTTCAAGCCTGGCCTTGACATCATTTTATAGCATTCTCAATACTTTTTAATTAAAAGGTTCCTAAAGAGATAGTTCAGCCAAAAGGCAAGCCTCCTATAAGAAAAATGGTTATATTAATTATTTGTATACTACCGTATTTTTATAATGTTTTTTTTATAAGAAAGTTAGAGTTGAATTAGGTTCGAGAAATTCATCAAAATCAGAACAGATTCCAAAACCCAAAAAATATTTATATGAATATTAAGATTACTCATTAATAAAATCATAAGTAAAGGATTTCCAATATCTTATATCTTTAATCAAATGAGTTACATTCCCTCATAGAAACATATTGATATAATATTATTCATTACTTGGATTTCACATAGGATTTGTGAGACTTAGTCTAAAATCATTTAAGTAAGAAAGTGTCATTTGAAGTTTGTCTTCGGATTCTTATTCACAAGGTTTCCTCTTCCTCGAGTAGGAACGGTAATCTTGGCTTTAACTCTCCATTAATTGTCATGATTGATATCTCATAACTCTCTAAGTGATTGTTATTTGAATTATGTCTTAGTTTGAATTTATCTTTTAGTTGTTACTTGATATTATCTTCAATTTGTATTTTAAATAATTGTTATCTACTTATGTTATCTTCAATTTATATTTCAAATAGTTATTACTTAGAATATTTGTTATCCAATTCTATTGTACAATCACTTCTATATATTCTTATGTATTTCACATCATAAATCAATGAAACACATTCATTCAAATTACTTCTCAACATAGTATCATAGAGTCACGAGCTTAAAAGCCAATTCGATCCTTTTTCTTTTTCTCCCCTCGTGATCATTCACCATTGCTTTCAATCTACCCATTATATTAGCCTTTGTCAATTATCAAATGACTTATCTCCATAAAGCCAAAACTAATTGGTTATGTAACAAGGATCACATCATGTTCTCCATCAAAAATCAATCTTGATGGTTAAATCCTTTTGCCTCTTCCTTTTTAGGTGATTAAGTCCTTTTGCTTTTGCCTTTTGTGGTTAAGCTCTTTTACTTATGTCATTTTAGATGGTTAAGCTAATTTACTTCTATCTTTTAGGTGATTTAGCCTCTCTTTTTTTTACTTTTACTTTTGAGGTGGTTAAGCCTTCTTGCTTCCACCTTTTTAGGTGGTTAAGCATGTTTGCTTTTGTCTTGTGAGAGGTGTGTTACTTTTGTTAAGTGGTTAAACATTGTGTTATGACTTATGTCAGTCATATTTGCACATTCAAGGAGTTGTCTATTGCATATCTCAATTTTCTCAAGTCCAAGATTGGAGTAATTGAATCTGGCTCCATTTTGCAAGGGCATATTGGAGTTATCTCTTGGTTTAAAATTGTCTTTTAATTGTTACTTGATATTATATTCAATTTGTATTTTAAATAATTGGTATCTACTTGATGTTGTCTTCAATTTATATTTTAAATAATTGTTACTTAGAGTAGGTTGTTGTCCAATTTTAGTACAACCATTTTTATATATTTTGATATATTACACATCGCATATCAATGAAACACATTCATTCAAATTACTTTTCAATAATCACTACAACTCTCAAGATAAAAAAAGTTGTAAGTAACCTAACAGGAAATTGACCGTCAAGAGTTAAGTGATAAATTGGTGGAACGATTTCCATTCAACTAAAGAGATAAACAATCCCTCGATCTTCAGTACCTAAGCATAAAAAGATTTAAAGTAATAAGATTATTTGACATTCATTTAGAAAGATTTATAGTTCTTCCATCTCGAGCGAATAAGTACGAAAAAACTTAAAGCAATAATATCAATCGACATTCAATCAGTAAGATACTCAATCCTTCAACCTCGAGTGGGTAAGCATGAATAAATTTGAAGTAATAAGACTAGTTGACATGAAAAAATTTGAAGGTACAACTATAATAAGTGACATAAAAGTAAAAAAAGAAAAAGAAAATTGAAGTAGTATATGGCTTATGAAGCTTGGCGAGCTGTCAGCCAATGAATGAGCTCTGACTCTCGTCAGCGTTACGATTGCTGAGATGAGATGAGGGGTACTTCAGACTTGAGAGAGAGATGTGCGTGGGAGCGTCACGTATAAGACAAATCCATTGTTACTGTTCACTTGATTTGCCACAAATTTTGAGGTCGTCAAAAAATGATTCCTTCTTCCAGAAACCACCATCTTCAGCCACCTGGCAGTTTATCATCAACAGTGGGGGTCCCACTTTTCAATTTTTAAGGTCAACACAAGTGCTGATCAAACATCACAGTAATTAGTATTAGTATTTCTACTCGAGTCGATTACTGTGGCGGTGTTTAAATGTTGGAAGCAAGGTAAGGGGAGGGGGTACCAAACCAACTTCACGGGAACTTGATTCATTTCTATCGTCAATAAATCAACTTTCCATCAAATTAAAAAGATAATATTTTTACACCAAACAAGAAAAGGAAGGGAGAACGTATGAATTAGAGCAGTATCATCTTGTACTGTTAAATTAAATTTCATTGATGAAAAGCATAACAGAATCGCCCCTCTTATCGCCTAAGTCCAACTATATTACAGGGAATTAAACAAATATGTGAATTGAAAAAATTTAAGGTTCGGACTTTGGTGTCCTCACTCTGCATAAAAATGGATACAATCTTAGCCATTCATTGCTGGGTTACATCCATTTGTCCGTTGCCCACGTGGTATGATTAACTCAAATTAGATTCTTTACATTTTATTGAGTTATTAACAGTGAGTTAACGGTGAGTAACTAGCTAAGGATATGTTTGGGGTGATTTTTAGGTTTAAATTTTGAAAATTTTAAAAATAACAATTAATTTTTAGTTCTAGTTTAAAATCAATTTTTAGCTTGCACTTTTTGGAAATACTTTATAGTGTGAAGAAAAACACTGTTTCAAATTTACTATAATAGACATTATTGATTTAGAATGAGAAGGAAATGTGCAGAAAGAAAATACAGTGGAAGTTGATTTGTTGACGATAGAAAATATAGTGAAAGTGGTTCCAATTATCGTGCTAAATTATGTTATTTTACAATGATAATGATATAAGAACCAGAAAGGATAGGAACCATAAACCATGTTTTATTTTCAGTACCTATGCGTGGATGCGTGTGAAAGAATTTGCATTGAACATTCTTCTGATCCCTACACATTTGCCGACAACATATAATATGAACTACCGGTCTACTACACATAATAGTAAACGAGGTTCATATAATAATGAAGCAGCAAAGCACACGCACTTCTGTATCACTTAAGTTGACAACCATTGCCCAGAATAGCACGATTGAGGTATAATAGACATACTATTAACAAACTTGATGCCAATTGGAAGCAACGTACATCTTGAAATTCCAATACCATTTATTTGTATTTGGACTGAGTGTTTGCAAAATTGAATTCAAATGAAATTGATTTTAGTTAAAATTGTTTTTTAGGTGATGTGATTTATGTTTGTTTTTATTTTTAAAGCAAGTTTACTTTTTTTTACTTCTAGTTAAACCAGGGTTCTAAGGTAAAATCAGCTTTGCCTAACAATAACCAAACTTTTTCATATCTTTATAAAAATCAATTTTGACTACAGTTAAAAACAATTTTTATTATGCCCATCATGAAACCAAACACACTTGAAATTTCTTTGCCTGCAACTTTGGTTAATTCTTATATTCAGACAGGAGTTTCAGTTGTTGTCAATTGCCAGTCATGCTGCCTAGGAGGAAAGGAACATCAATGGTAGCAAATGCAGTTGCTGGCGAATTTGGAGATTTCATTGTCGACCTCCCTCACCCCCTTTGAGCAATTCCCAACTTGGAAAAGATATGCAGAGTGAAAATTCTTTGGATTCCAAAGGGATCATCGTGCTGGGATGCTCATGACAAGATACATAAGGGACTTAGGCTTCTTTCCTTTGGGAGTGGCATCTGCAATTACAATACCCTAGACATAACGTTTCAGTTTTCAACTTTGACGCAACAACTGAGTAGAGGATAAGAGATTGCATCCCACGTGTGTAAGATTAGGATTTCAGAATTATTTTAGTAAGTGAATCAGTGCATTTAACAAACAAAATTCAACATGGACATCATGGGGTTCATATGCATTAATAACTACCCCAACCAAGCAAACTATCCTAATATGCATAATGCTACTAAGCTTACTTAAGAGAGATCCATGTAGCACAGCCACAAAAACTGGAATGTACATCCGAAAAACAAAACTAAGAAGTCAGGGCTTTTGCACATTTTTCTGATCGACCTCTGCTATGTATTTTGCAACATCAGCACAGCAAACAAGCTTATCTGCCTTCTCATCAGGGATTTCAATAGAAAATTCTTCTTCAAGGGCCATAATGAGTTCCACTCTGTCCAAACTGTCCAGGTTCAAATCTTTTTGAAAATCAGCTGTTTCAGTAACCTACAAAATGGGCAGGTCAAGTAGAACAGTATGAGTAATTCAGCAATATTTTGAAGTTTGCACACATGAATAGTAAAAACAGAGAAATGGATTGTTCAGCACTAAATATAGCTATACAAAATGGTAAATCTCCATTGACCATTAATTTAATATACCTTTGAGCCATCCATTTTATCATATTTCTTGGCCAGTGCAATCACTCGGTCCAGTATTTGATCAGAGCTGACGGCTGTTGAAGAGCACCAACATCTCAATTGCATATGCACAACCTCATCCCTGGTCAAAAACCATCTTTCGGTTGACCTCCTCAAATTCACACGAGTCAAGATAGATTTCCTTATGTTTTGCATATTCAAGTCAGTAAATGATCCAAGCACCACTTCAAAGTTATCCAAGATGGTTAGTTTCAGGACATAGAAGAGGTGTCATCAAAAGAGTGTAGCTGTGAAAGTAAGGATAATAACAGACTTTTCCTTCTTTCTCTCACTCAAAACAGTGAGCTAATACTTCCTCACAACTAAGAAAACTCTTAAGTGTATAAGTGTGTGTTACGATTCACGTTGAATCATCCAAAATTTACAATGAAATATCAGCTAATGTCATTATAGGTAACACATTCAAATGTTTGGTTTTATATTAAGAAATTGATTCTAGGTCCAAAATTGATTGAGGCAAAGCAACTAGCTCTTGTATTAGATTAAAAAAAATTATAATGAGTTTTACTATTAACTCAATATAAAGCATTACACTTCAAAATCAGTTTTACAAAAGCTCAATCAAACACACACTGATAGTAAAAGCATTGTACAAATTACAAGACCAAATCGTATGGCCCATCCAAACCAGTCAAAACATAAATACATGATAAAATAAATTTCACAGAAACACAACTTACTGTTGAAAAGAAAAAATTAAAGAAATATAAGCCATAGTCTATGAGCAACAAGATCCTAGAAGCTACACATATGACTGGACATAATTTAAGACTAGAAAGGTCTCAACTCTCAGATGCCAACACCACTAGCTAGGTCTCTTGTCAAACAATATATCACTCACTGGTAAGAACCAATACAAGATTAACACAAGACAAGGTGCTTGTCATGTCCCTATTTCCTTGGCAACAGGAACTGTATCTATTACATTCCATCAGGGTTAAGAAAGATGGGAAATTCCCAAAAAACTCCTAGTATCATTAACAGAGGTAAAAAAAAAAAAGAGCATGTCATAGTTACATCAACACGTTTCCATTAAACTGTCTTGAAAGGGATAGATTATAAACAAGTTTACAGACACACCTGAAATGTGATATCATGTTTCCATATAATGCAACAAACTAGGAGTGGCTAAACCTACCCATAGCATAGCATTCATCAAATGGCAACAAGTGGGAGTGGAATTAAGGTTGAAAGTGAGAAAATTGTAAAGAGAGAGGAAGAGATAGGAGTGGGCACTCACGAGATTCGGCGCAGTGGCTGGGATTTTGTAAGAATATACTGACAAATGAAGCGGTCGGGTAAGTGTTTGATATAATGCCTGATAGATAGAATCAAAACTCAAATGCACTCTTTTTTTCTCTACCTCACACTCGCACGCTCCTACGCTCTATCACTTTCAATCCTTCTCTTCAGAGTTGAGAGCACTACGTAGCAGCTCATTTAATTTATTTATACAAAATTAATATTTTAACTGAATTTTCTTTATTCAGAAAAAATAATATATTTTCCCTTAACACACTATAGTCTAATTGAAACATTTAATGCATCTTTGGACTTGTTTCGGTTTTTTTTATTAAAAATGTATTGTTAAAATTATAATTATGGGCTATATTATTTTTTTAAAAAAAAGTTATTTGAATATATAAAGTGTCGGTCTATCTTAATGCAAGAAATTTTCTTTGGTGTCATGAAGTCAAATTTATTACATAAGAGTAAGACAGGTAAATTAAACCAATTGCAAGGGCTGTCAGTTCAAGTAATAAAAACTAAATGGTAAGGAATTGCTTAGAGTGACTTTTCGTTTGAAGTTTTTAAAAGTTAAAATTAATTTATGATATGCTTTGTTTAAGAATCAAGGTTAAAGTTAATTTATATATACCTTTCCCGCTTTAATTCACTAAAATATATTTTAAAGAAAAAACCATAAAATTCATGAGAGTCAAAATACATAATGTTTCAAATGTAGTAAGCCCAATGATGTATAGATTTGAGATCTATGTAATCTTCTAACCGCTTTATAAACATATACACATTTCAAATAAATTGAAACTTAAGGATATTTCATAAACATATTTCTCTCTTAACTTATTAAGATATCTTTTAACAACATACCTTAAATACAAGAATCTTTAATCCCGTTAAATATGTGTGAATATTTTTAAAAATATTTGACTAAGCAAACAAATTTTAATCATTTCCAATAATCATATTTTTTCTATATGAATTTTTTTTATATTATCAATGAAGGAAATTATTATAAAAATTAACAAATTTATTATACACACATAATTGATTTCTCGGTCTGAAAGACAATACTAGTGCATGCATTATTTGTTCTATAACTAATCTAAAATATCTCACCACATTGTGACTACTCTCCCTTAGGTCTTTATAAGAAAAAAGTGACATATTTCACACTTATTTAGAAAATTAGTTAATTTCAATAAATTGTTTCATTTTCAATTAAAAAATATACCGTTTCCTAAACTATCCTTCATTAAAATTTGATATTAGGCATAAAAAAATCTTTTACCTTATTAAATGAAAAATATTTTGGAGAAAGCCTCATTAAATAAAAGATAGATAATTAAGATTTATTCATATTTGAGACAAAAAAAATATGAGATTTTTGTTGCTTATATTCAAGATTAGAGGAAGTATCTTTATTTATTGAATTCAGGAGTGTTAGAGACACATTTTTTTTAATTGGTTAAAAGTTATTAATTAGGAGAGAGAAATATTAAAGATGAGGTGGAATTCACAAATTTTTGTTGTTTTCAATAAACTTCAATCAATAAGATAAAGTGTTCAAAAGACTGCGTTAAAGAATTTATTCCTTGTAATATTCGAACATTGACGAGGGCAATGAGTGATTGTTGGTGTAATAGAGAAGGAACGACTTCTCACAAACTTCTAACGAAAGGGATACATAAATGAATTGAATACACACATAATAAGGAGATCCAAAATCTAGAAGATATACATGTATGAGATTGTATAATTGAGGATGACTTTAAAATAATAAATTAGTATTATTTATACCAACAAGATATATCATCTAAAAATTCCCCAGTTGGAATAATTTCACGATAAGTAACTCTTTAAGAAATTTCCTAAGAAGCATGTGAATAAAATTAAAATATACTAAAAAATCTTATGTTGATTGATTGAAATAATCAATAATTCCAAAAACAATGAGTGTTACAAGTAATATTAAAATGAAAATGTTGAGATAGGATGAAATGTCATAGATTGTCGGCTGCTAAGAAATCAAATCGACTTCGGGGTTTCTCTTAGAGTATGTTTGGATACAAAATTTTAATTGAGGAAAATAATTTATCAAAGAGTTTGAATTTTTGTAATATAGAATTCATTGTTTGGATGTTTTTTTGTGAAGAATTTAAAATTTTGAAATTTTAAAACAAAATTTTAAACAATTAAAAATCTGGAATTTCAATTTCCTTCTAAAAGGTGAGAAATTGAAATTCATTTCTTACCGTCTTCTTCAAAAAAACACCGTCTGAGATTGTGGAACATCGATCGAAGAACGTAGAGGAACATGTATAACTAGCAAACCAATCATATCTTTTCATTTTTTTCATTTTTTTTTTCACCTTCATAATTTTAACTTTTTTTATCCAAACACAAAATTTTAAAAATAAAATAATTTCAATTAAAGTATTTAAAATTTTTAGAATTTAAAATTTTCAGAATTTTAAATTCCTCCATCCAAATACACTCTTATTGAATTTGAAGAATTGAGTGAGAAAAAAATTCAATGAGACCCAAAAGATTGACCCGATCCAAAATCCCATTTAAACCCTTATAAATTTCATGTGCTTCACCCACAAATACCTTGCTCCACCCCATAACCCACCTGACGGGCCAGTTGTTGGTAACCAACCCATATCATAACCGTACTCACTTTCCTCCGGTTCGGGCTTTTTCAGCCCGTAACCTTGCACTGAATATCAGTGTTGGCTTGGCATCCTGCCATGGGAACAAACACAACGCTCCTTTCCCTTGCTGCCCCACCCTCATTCCTTTCTCTTTCCACCCTTTAATTCCTTTCCCAGAAAGAAAGAACATTATTATTATATAACCCACTCCCTCCCCTTTATCTTTCTCTTCCCACCCCCCGCTTTTTTTTTTCTTTTTTCTTCTTCTCTTCTTACTCCCTCCCCCTCTCTCCCTGCATAACAACAACGATGGGCAATGTCAATGGGAGAGACGATGTTAATGGTACTCCATCGGGAACCGAAGGAGAAGAAGAAGAAGCCGGAGAAGAGGGTGGTTCTGACAGTGTCGCCGATTGCATGTCTTCCAACCCTGGCCATCGTGCGCCTTCCGAGTTGATGGGTCATTCTCCCCCTGCTAGCCCTAGAGCAACCCAATCTCCATTCATGTTCACCCCACAAGTAAATTCTCCTTTTTTCTTCTGTTTACCATTCATCCATAAATGGGATATTTTTCTTTCTTCTATATCCGTCCAGATTGTAAAAAAAAAAAATCATTTTTTTTTATATTTGTTCTTCCCTTAAACTCTTGATGTTTGGAGTGTCTAAAAGACTAAAACAAAAGTCAAAACGTTTTGGTTCGACAAGTCCTAGGACCCATGATGCCTGAGTGCATTCATTTTGGAAGGTGAATTATACTATAACTTTTTTTTAAAAAAAACTTTTTCGAGATTGTAAAAGAACTCCTGGTGCAGACTAGATGTTTGATGCAAGTTCATGTAGTGGATTATCAAGTTCTGAAGCTCTTTTATTTTTTGTTTTGTTCGTTTACTACTCTGGAGTTCCATGCTTTCACCACCCAGTGGTTTTTGGTAATTTGTTAGCATGTGTGGGAATCTAATTGAGTGTTTCTGTGACTGTGAAGCAATCAGGATTACTTTAAAGGACTATATTCGCATCTTCTAGTTTTTTCTTTTGTCCAGTTCAGGAATCATTAGTCGTACCCCCTTGCTCTCCTCAGTTAATTGTAGACACTAAAGGCTATACGATGTTTTGTTGTCAATCATGTTAGATGTGCTATTTTCTCTCTATTAGCCTGGTTCTGAAATTTTGTTGCTTTGAATATACGTGCTTGGCTGTTGTCTGTTTATAGGTAATGCTTTTGTGGATTCTGTTTTTTTCGTCAGTTGTTAACTGTTCCCTTCTCCCCGTGTTTAGGTTCCGGTGGTTCCGCTACAAAAACCTGATGAGATGCATGCTCCAAGCCCTTCCTGGATGCAGACTACATCAGGATATGAGGATATGTACTGTGAACTAGGGATTCCAACGATGATTACTTGGAGCTATGATGGGAAGGAAGTTGCTGTGGAGGGTTCGTGGGATAATTGGAAAACAAGGTTTGGAAAATTTAGGATGCTTTTGGTTTGTTTTTTGTTTTCATTTTCAGTTGATGTGGTTTCTCTAGTAATTGTAAAATTGTCTTCAATGGTTGCTATAGCTGTTGCTTAGATTCTAACATTCTTGGTTCAACAGAATGGCTTTACAGAGATCAGGGAAGGACTTCACAATAATGAAGGTGCTGCCATCTGGTGTATACCAATTTAGATTTATTGTGGATGGGCAGTGGAGGTACGCACCTGACTTGCCTTGGGCTCAAGATGATGCTGGGAATGCATACAACATTTTGGACTTGCAGGTACTATTTTGTTGATTTGTTTGGCTTGTGATCTAAATTGACATATGATGGTGATTTTGTGCATACCTATCTAATTGTTAAGGAACTCTGTATGAGTGAATTGTTAAGGACTTATTATTTTGTGGCAACTTGCGTTAGATTTCACTTTCCTCTCCTTTCAAGGTATCAAATTCTAATTTTCCTTTTTTGGGGGGTGAAACTTGTTTTAGTATCCCCTGCATTCATTTTCTCCTTCGAATCTTTTTTCATTTATTTCATGCTTAGGGCTTAGGCTAAATTTTCTTCCTTCTTGCAAGAACTTTGTTTTCAGTGCATATGATTGAACTCATTTCTACATCACTTTGTGGCTATGCAACTCTGCAAGTCTCCTTTGCTTTTTACATAATCATCCTTAACGTGCATGAACTTTATTTTCGTAATGGTTTATCCATTTTTTTAAAATTGTTTTATTGTCCTGTAACTTCATACTCATGAAATTTTCTCATGTCTCATTAGTAAAACTTACATGGTGATCAGTATAAGTTGCAATTCCTAAACAGGGGACGAGAGAATGATGAAAAAATTGATTTCATTACATATGTTATTATAGGATTAATAATAATGTCTGCAATATGTTTTACTGCTAGAAGGCACAGACATCTATATTGAGACTAAAATTTTTGTATATTATATACAGGATTATGTTCCTGAAGACATTGGAAGCATTTCTAGTTTTGAACCTCCTAAATCACCAGACTCTAGCTATAACAACTTACAACTTAGTTCTGAAGATTATGCAAAGGAGCCACCATTGGTTCCTCCATATTTACAAATGACGCTTCTTAACATTCCGTCAACAAATATGGAAGTCCAACCTCTTACATCCAGACCTCAGCATGTGGTACTCAATCATCTTTACATGCAGAAAGGAAAGGGTAGCCCTTCAGTGGTTGCCCTTGGTACGACTCATCGGTTTGTAGCCAAATATGTGACTGTGGTGCTGTACAAGTCTTTGCAGAGGTAAACAACATAAATTACATGGACTGTGTAGTCTTTTAAACTTGAAGTTAATATAGCTTCGAGCAGTACGGTTATGAGTGAGAAATTCTGAGCATCATAAGGATCATTACATGAAAGTGAAGATTGTGGTACATATAATGCAATTGCTTGATGGCCATTCATCATGCAATTCAGTTTCCATTCTTACATCATTTGATGATGCTATTCTCTAGGAATTTTTTTGGTACATATTTCTAGGAATTTTGATTAAACCACACTAAAATAAAAGGGGAAAGAAGAAAGTTTTTTTTTTTTTAACCGTGTCAAATAATGTTGTGTGATTCATGTAGGTAATCTTACTTAGTGGGATAAGGTTGTGTTGTTGTTGGGTTAACCTTGTTTACTCTCAGTCACTCATATTTATCATAAACATTTTTAATTTAATACTACTAGTTGAACTAATAAAATCAATATTTATAAAAAATGACTGAATAGCGTGTCTAGGCAGACACCTAAAATATGTGGATCCCATTATAAAGTTAAAATTATTTTGTGAAATCTTCAATGTTATGGATTTTTAGAACGTGTCGTTGTTCTGCTTCGATTTCATGAATATGTTACTATTGAAATTTTCAAAAATTTAATGAATTCCTTGGTGACATAAATTGTAGCTTTAAGATTAAACAATCGTTCTAACACAAAAATATGCAAACCATTGGTGTTGTTAGACAGAGATATAACTATATGAGACTAGTTTAATTTTATGAAAGGAATATGATACTAGCTTAATATTGCTTTAAAATTTCGAATTCTGAGCAGCGGAAATATTTTCATTTTCCTTGAGCAATTTCAAAAAATTTCCATGATGCATTCTATAATCTATTGCTGAATGGTCCTGCCTTTTTTCTAGAATAGGTGTCGGAGTTTTATGCTATAGGCACTGTTTAGTATAATGCATTTATGTAAGTTGAATTCTATTCCCATTAAATTGATGGATTAATTTACACAATTATAACAACTATAAGTCTATGATTCTAACAAAAAGAAAACCCTGCAAGTCTATGTCATGGCGTTTCTGTTTCTTACTTTGCCTTTGCCACCTCAAAAAGTAGTTCATTCCAGCTTTACAAGAATAAAGTGCTCCTGATTTCGCCTTTTTAATTTTATGCATCCATTTAGATATCACCTTCGCTATCTTAAACGCCCCATTACTTCAGAGATTGGTAGATTGCATGCATCCTATTCCTTTTGGAATTAGATTCCGCGGCACTACTTTGCATGATTCTCTTTCGACAAAATTGATAATAATATTGCAACTAACATGTCCTTTTTGGTTTATATTCAAATGAATAACACTATACCTCCCTATTATTACTTTATAAAGAAAACATTTGATAAAAAGTATAAAAATAATTTAATGGTAATATTCTTCAAAACCACAAGCGCTGCTACTCAAAATGCATCATACGTTATATTTTTGTGCCATTATTAGTTAACTACGTATCTGTTATGAGACATGTAAGAATTGCTTAAAAAGGAAATACCCCAACGCAGAATGGCTAAGCAATCGGTTCCTACCTTTATTTTTTTCCTTATTTTTTGGTCAATAATTCGTCCCTACCTTACTCAGCAGCTGTCCGTATAAAGGACAACCCTCAACCTCAATCTTAGTTCTTTAAGTTGGGCAAGAAACCGAAGTGCAATGATCCAATTCAGTTCTCCACATGTCATGTTATAGACAAGAAATATTCACCAATTAATTTTGTGATAACTAATATGAGAACTTGTTGGCTACTTTTAATAAGATTTCTCTTTCTAATTAATCATGTTTTTTAAATTTATGAGGCTTGAATTTAAGACTTGATTAATCCAAGTTTAGTTTTATTTGTACCAACTTAATGTTACCCACTCTATGGCCCCTATTTTGCTTCAACCAATGAATTTTTATTATATTTTGTATTTTTAAAAAAACTGAGAAGCTAATGCTGGTTGAAAGGCTACAATGATGACTTGTGAATTCTGTAAATTGCAAGTAATACTTTTGTAAGTTTCAATTGAAGAAGCATTTTCGCAGCAAGTTTTATCATAACAGATGACAACTTGAAATTATTAATTAATGCCATCATTATAGGTACATAATTGAAGTTGTAGGCCGAAATTCAGTACACACTAACACAACTGATTCTAGCCACCCTTTGGCAAGGAAATACGTAGAAAGCTCATAAACATAAGAAACAAGGCATCCATCTCCATATATAGAATGCCAACTCTGAGGGATGCCGTGGAAATCATATACAAAGCCTTGAAATATTCACAACCATGCATCTTATTCCACGCTCCAACGACTCAGCACAGCACAAGTTGCTTCAGTTGATCAGCTACTAAAAAATACCGAGTTAGTACAATAGACTGATCTACATTACAGTGCATGCATTTGGGTTCTCATCACTGAAAATCTGAGGAGCATAAGGGTAGTCAACGTAGTCAACGTAGGACCTTAATGGCCAGTATTCACTTCGCTTGATGTCAGTTTTAGTATCACCCTCTTCAGCATCTTCTCCCTTGCTTTCTTCACCTTCTTTTTTCTCTTTTTCTTTCTCTTCCTTTTTCTCCTCTTCTTCCTTCTTTTCCTTTTCCTCCTCTTTCACAATAGAAGCTTGCTTTTTGGTCCTCTTGTACACATAATCAACAAGCTTTGCTGGGTCAATCACACCTTTTACTATGACTTGATCATTTCCCAAGCTTGTCTCCACTGACTCTACTCCTGCATAGATTATCATTATTAATTACTAAATGTTAACATGTCATAGGTTGCTCACCAATGACTAAATTATTTATTAGAGTGTGCTATCGCAACTTAAAGATAAAGTATATAGATTAATTAAATTAAAATTTGATCATGTTTGTAAGTTTAATATAAAAGCACGAGTTAAACACTGAAGTATCTTTTTAATTTATAATACTAGTTAAGATAGACCCTAAACAAACAGTTAAAACCATGGATCGATTATATTAAATATTAATCTCAACATCAAGTAACCCTCGTCCCCAAAAAATCAGCATCGAATTCATAGAAAAATTTACGTAGTTAATTAACGTATATATATGGCATTGGCACTTTGATTAATATATAATCCTCGAGATTTATCAACGACGAAATCACAACCCTTTCGGTCAAAAGGCTGCATGAAAAACTTTGAAAGCTCCCACACTTTTTGAAAGACACGGGATTAGCGCCACATATTATGATTCTTACGCCATGATTAAGAAAAATCAGTAAATTATATGCTCCTTAACCTAGCTTTTAATACAGAGACAATAACATAATTTTTTAATACGCTTTCAATTATTGAGAAAATTTCATTTGAGTTCACTGAAAATCCAAAACACACTTTGATCTTTTTAGTGAGATCTGCATAAAATCTGCAAAGAAAGTGTGTTAATATTGCTCTTAATATCAAAGTCTTGCATTCGAAATTTATTCACATGTCATTTGATTTAAAGATTTGAAGACAAGGATATAAAAAATTATCATTTTTTATATATTATAAAGTATTGACTACAAACAAATATATTTAATATCTTAAAATGAAATATAAAATTCAAATTTAGTTCAACTATGCAAAAAATTTGACTATTTATCCTAAAATAAAACTACAATGAAATGCATGTTCGTCATCATGAAATTCAATGCTAAAATTCAAAAAATAAAGGAAAAGAGAATTCTTTTAAATATGTAGGGTTCAAGATAGCGAGTGATCTAAAACGTGTTTGTAGTGAGTGCACGAGGGAGGGAGAGACATTTCGCAGGAGCAATCAATATTGAAGAGAGAGATAGAGAGAGAGCATGAATTATGAATATCAAAAGAAAAAGAGGGAGGGAGAGAGAGTGAACATGAATCTATGTACCTTGAATCTTGCGGATTCGCTTTTGTATAACTTGAGCACATGCTTCACAATGCATTCGAACTTTGAGAACTACTGTTACCACAGGAGGGGGCTGGCAAATAATTGAAACAACCATGAAACATGTAACATTGATTGAACAATACATAAAAATATGAGTTTAGCCAAAACGTTATATAACGTGAGCAATATCAGTTTAAAACATATATAGAAGAATACACAACTACACATTCAGTATTCATTTAACATTACCTGAAACAACTTTTTACATGCCTATAGGGTTAGTGTTGATCGGTTCACGCGCGAGTTAAAGTAAATTCACCTTAGCTTATTTCATTTTGATTTGTTTATATTGTACTATCAAGTTGTTAATTAGTTGTGAGAACCCACTGAAGTTGCTGAAAAAAAGAGGCTTTTAAGTGCTGCAACTAATTTGTATTTTGTCAATTCAGATATGGGCCATGTGGGGGTTTCCAATTGTGCGCTAAAAGCCAAGGGTGCAAAATTACAATATCTTCGTCCCAAAACACAGTTTGCAGAGAGGACCAGTCTCACACAGAATTACCTTACACTGCTGATCTAATCTAATAGAGAGTGACTGTTGTTTCAACTTTCAACTTCTCCCCTCGTACCCACTTCATCACATGCTTATGTTGGTACTTATGCGCTCAAATGTGTGGCATGTAGTGTTATCAATTAACTTCTCTATTTTACAATGTGGGCACGGTAAAAATAAATAAAAGTAAAAACAGGCTTATATGATGAGAGCCCGTGAGTGTGACCCCATTTTGCTGCAAGCTACATGTCAAGTTGCAAAAGAGAGTGGGGTCAAAGCCCTCTTAATTGTCACCAACGTTGCCCTCGTTACACGTGCCTTGTGGGAGATGGGGCATCATTTTGCTGACTTTGTTTCGTTACTTTCATGCTAGCATATAGCATCCATCATCCTTGGAAACAACAGGAACAAGAAACCAAAACAGAGAAAAAAAAAAACTATGGAGATGGAAACTCCACCCAAAGAAAGTATTTCACATTTTTACTTTGTAAGATAAGCATGTTTCTCATGCACAACCACATTCATCTCAATCTCCAAGGCAAAAAAGCTTACAAGGTTTAAAGTTTTGCTTGTAATCTAGCTGAAGGGTAGTGTATTTAGATGAGTGGTTGTAAATTAAAATTAATTTTGATTAAAATTAATTTTAAAGTGAAGTGATTTATGTTTAAATATTTTTATGTGAAAAACATTTAATAGTAAAATTCAATATGAAATGTTTGATGAAATGCATAAGTTTCCTAAACTTAGTTTAAACTCAACCAAATTATGGATCTAGAATGACTTTTTCAAAGTAAAATCCAATATGTAAATACTTACTTTTTTCTTTGATACGTGAAAATAAAAGACATATACAACTAGATTTATAATAATTCACTTATCATATTCATTCAATTAAATTAGATCCTTTTAGTATATCAATATTTACTTAAAATTATGTCAGTAGATATTTTAATGTAACTTTAAATTATTCAATGTGAAACAAAACACAACACTTTATAAGATCTCTCAAAGAGAATTAATTGAACACAGACAAGAAACAAAAAGAGAATTTAATGTCTAATCTGGAAATTAATCGAGATAATAAGCCAAATAAGGGGGAATGATTTACCTCCTCCTTTTTCTCCTCTGGCTGCGGTTCTTCTTTAATTTCTTCTTTTTTCTCCTCTGGAGGCTTAGGCAAAGGTGAAATGAGCTCCACTTTCTTGCCACTTTTCTTTTGTAGTCTCTCACACACCTTTATGGGGTCTGCTGCCTTTCCTTTCACTACCACTTTGCTTGCCTTGCTATCTGCAGTCACCTCCTCCACTCCTGTCTCACAAAAAATTACAAGTAAAAAATTGTTAATATTAATTTATTATTAATCTTTTCCACCACCTATACCTTTAACTATGTTAAACATTAATGCAATGATGAATTTTTGTTTCTATTTGAAATGGACATGTGTAAAATTACCTGTAAAAGTTGAGAATAGTATATACCTGACAAATTATTCATCATGCATATGTGTTGTTAAATTCAAAATCAATCATGGATAACAGATCCCTCTAACAAGAAAAGATCGAAAAGAGGGGGAAAAGAGAACAAAAGTACAAGCTGACACTATTCCTTAAAAACTAGTAATGTGTAAAAACAACTCTTTCTGATTCTCCTCCGATTGCATTCATAGATTTATCATTTATCACTTTTAATTAGATAAAATGACTTAGAGCATAATAAATTGAAGTAATAAAAATGACCTTCAAATCCTTTCAATGCCTTTGCAACTTTCCTTGCACAAGCTTCACAGTGCATATCAACCTTGAGTACTATCTCTGGGGGCTCTTCATCCTTTTTCTCTTCTTCCTTCTTTTCCTCTGTGGTCTCTTCTTTCCTTTCTTCTTCCTTGTTCTCCTTTAACAGCAAAGAGAATATTAATTGAATATAGCAAAGATGTGACTGAAAAATCTCCACCATGTGTAGAACTAGAGTATATATGGCATGCATTACTTGATAATGATGCCACCACCATATATATCATAGAGCAGACATTATATACAAAAGATCATAAAAGTTAAAAAAATGCATGATCCTAGTCCTATAGTGTAGTTAGTTTTCAAGGCTAAAGTTGTCGAAAAAAGGAAGAGACAGATTGATTAAGAATAAATAGACAAGAATTTTTTGTGTAAGAGAGAACTCTTACTTCACCCATTTCTGTGATAATGGACAATGATCTCTGCTTCAGAAAATTTTGCAGTGGTGTAATATATTGGAGCTAGCAATTGATGCCTCTTCTGAACTTTCTCTCTCTTATTTCTCTTTCTTTTCTTTGCACTCTGTCTGTGAGAGCTATGTTACGGGTTGGAGAGAAGCACATTAAATTAACGTGGGGATTCTGAAAATCTGAGGTGGACCGTTTAATGCTACCTACGTAACACCATATGGCTGAGTCAGCATCCACAAAGCTACTATCCTTAATTTCTTGTGTTTCATAGACTTTGGAGTTTCAACTTCACCAACCAGTACTGGGTGGTCAGTGTACACCGACTTAGTTGGTGAAAACTCTTGCATAATATTTTTAGAACAAATGCTATTTGAAGGTGGTACAGTACAGTATTTGTTAAGAAATTAAATGTATAAACTTTTTATTAATGTATTGTATACTCTGTCGTAATTTGATTATGTTTCTACTATGATTTTAAATAAAAACATTATTAATTCTTTAATTAGCACCCCGAATACTGATTAAAATAGCAAGACCCATTTTGCTTTTCCTTTTTACAAGTTTAAATCCAAAACCGTATTAATACAGATAATTAAACTCATTTTCACAAGTTTCAAACTTCACTTTCTGCCTTAATGACCTACTAGTTTAACTGGAGGCTGTAATATAGATGCTTCTGCTCCTAATATTATGGCTATTTAATGAAAGTTGTTTTGATGCGTTTTCTATTTTTTTTTTATGGTTTACGAATAGTATAGACACTTTTTAAAAATAATTTATTGCATGCTAATTTTATTAAACATTTTATATTCAACTTTCGTTAAAAAAATATTTTGTGAGTAATAATAGTAATAAATGAGAGAAAATATTTCATTTACTAATGTGTAAATAAATTTTATATTCTCTTTTAATCACAATTCATAAATATGATAAATTTATTGACTTTTATATAATTATTTTAAAATTATACTTAGCACATAATTATTAATTAGTGTAAAATTTTTTACACTAATAATACATTGAAATTAAATTCTAATAAATAATAATAATAAATTAATGATGTAAAATATGATATTAACATTTCTTTATTGTATTTGGAAGAATTTTAAATCATTTTACAAAATCTTCTTAATTACTAATCTTTACTATACTGCATGACCTAAATATTGTTATTTTTTAAAGATTTGAATATATATTTATTTTATAAAATATTTGTAAAAAGTTTTGTGGGGAAGTATAAGGTTCCTCTTGAATTTATACCGGATCTGTGGGACACAAATAAATAATCTCATTCGCTATGTGTATGTCTGTACCGTGTGTCAAGCACAAGACAGATTCCTATTGGGTGCAGTCATAGTCAATCTACACGTTGAATCACAACTGTTACATAAAAATCGATCGAACGACTTAGATTCATAGAGGTTTCTTAATCATTCACATCATTAACTCTTTAATTTACATCCAATGACTTATGATTTGATGAACACAGCGAGTGCATTAAATTTGACTGTACCAAATTTCAAGTCTCTACACTGGAATGCGCTAGAGAAGTAACACTGAACACTATCGGAGAAAGCAGACAAAATCAAGTCAGTAAATTAGAAGAAAAGCACACAAATAACCAAATTATTTTATATGTTTCTTTTATAGCATGATTAAAGTTAAAATGAGAATTCAAATTTATTGTAATTTGTATGTCATGCTCACGTGACGGTACAGTGTTGCACTGCTATGTGATTCATCTGCAATTCATGAATTCAAATTAAGTTACGATAGTTGAGTCATGCATATATAACTTGAGGTGATAGTGAAAAGATTATGCTATTTATAATTTTTTTTGTTTTAGATATGTTTCGTGTCTCTAAAAATGTAGTTAATTTTAAATTTTATAAAAAAAAACATTTTAATTAATTTTATTGAAATACATGTTTTTAATCTCTATTAATATGAATGTGATTTTTTTGTGAGAGAATTATGAATGATGTTTATTAAGTGCTAATATGACGAATATCATGTTAATTATGGTATTATGATACGTTGCAACAAAAAATTTAATCTCTATTATTTAAAGTTATAAATCGCCTAAATGCCAATGAAGGATGATTATGTGATTCAAACACAAGTAACACTATTAATATGAATGAATGATTAGTCATGTCAGTTCGTACGTTAAGTATAGAACATTATTCTTATATGATTGGCGATCCCACTCTCGATATGGCTTATGGACCGGATCTTAATGGGGACTTCATGCATGTATTAGGACGATAGTGACTCCTATATACGTGATTCCCTACACCAATAGTTAATCACTGCTTCCTAATTTCTGCTATTAGACAATATATAAGAGGAATGCAGAATTTAAATCAGTCATGCATGTGTCTATAAATTTTCATTTGTATTAATAGAGTGATACACTTTATCTAAGATCATTTATAAGTTGGATGATGCTTGAACCTTCTTGGGGCCGTTCAAAAGCATGGATTGATTAGCAAATAAAATGTTATCCTCCTGTTTGAATTTCCATTTTTTAGGCATGCTGCTGGCTAGGACATGCAAAACTGAGCATATATATACTGTCTGATAGTTAATTGGAATTTGTGAATCCTGCCTTTGTTAGACTACATAGTATGTTTTTAATATATGCAAGATACATAAAATATGGACTGAATTTGTTTTTAATATATGCAAATAGAATATTTACTTTTTAATCTTCAGAAATAAATAATCAGCTTTTAGTATCTTATTTCTGAAAATATACCATATATGATCTTTATTTATCTCCACAAAATAATGAACTAAATCCTTCATGTTTGTAGATTTAAATCCTCCTTATGACGATACTTTTCTGGCTTGATAGTCTAGGAGCTGCAATTGAGGGAAAGTGCTTGCGGTTTGAGTCTATGTAATAATTTTGGAGATAGACTTCTGTTGATAGTCCAACAAGCTAGCCAGTGCCCAGTTGTGCCTCACATGCTAGTATATGTTAAGGATGTCATTCACAAAAAAAAAAATGTCAAGGAAGTACTCCCTATTTCTATTATTATTTAAAAAATAACAGATAATGTTTTAGGAAGGACAATATACATTTTCATAAATGAAAATAATAATAAAAAAGACAATTTACTTTTTGAGAATAAAAAAAATGGTCCAATTTACAAAAGGCTAAGAATATATTCAACCCATAAGATAATTATCAATATGGTTAATTAAATCATTTCAGGCTGCCAGAGACTTTACTAAGCATCAAATTGGGGGAGGTGGAAAATGTGACAATGATCCATGCATGGAAAAGTAATTATGCAATCGATAGTTATTCCTCTGTTTCTAATTATAAATTTTTTCCACCTAATTCATGCTTCTTTAGCATAGCATAGTTAATTTGGTTAACCGCATAAATTTATTAATTATTTATATTATTTTAAAATTATTATTTTTTATCTTTCTATCCACTTAATTATTTTCTATTAATGTTTTGAGAGAGAATAATTAAATAAGAATATATAAAAAAGAATAATTAATGTATCTAAATTTTTTTAAAAAAAATACTCTTATAAAAAGAAACAAATAAATTTATGAAAATAATTTTATAATTATGAACGGATGAATTACTAATCAATATAATGAATAACGACAATGATTCATCTGGAGGTCCAATGCCATCAATATAACTCGTACACATCTCTGGATGTTGCTAATGGAGGATAAAGAATTAAATCTCTATAAATATAAGTATTTGTTGCCTACGAAGAGATCAAATACAAAAGTTTGTGCACGTAGAACTTGTAATGTAAGTTATTTTAATGTTATTTTTTACCTATATATGCAGCATGCTTACGAAAATTTGTTTATTCTGCTAAACCTTTGGCAGATGTTTGTTTCTCCCTGCATTCCACAGGACCCATTGTCAAGATGTGTGGTACGTTCTTACACCATATTTGTCCTCCAACATATGTCAGTGCAATGTAGCACCTACGTATGAATGAATAATGTTGCCATCATACAGGCCTGTTGCGAACAATTTATTTATCTGTTGTCCAGTGACTTTTGTCCTGCACGAATATGTGTGATTTAATTGTGCAAGATTAACTTTAGCTTACCATATGAAAATTTGATTATTTTTTTGGTGCGAAAAATTCCAATATTTTTAAAGACGAAACGGCGTGATTTAATTGTTCAAATAGTCATTTCTTTTCTTATTTGATTATATTAAGAATTTAGTATTAATATAAATAAGTTTGTATTTTGTATTTGCCTTAATATCACTTTTCATCCGTTTGATTTCATTATTGTTTCACTTTAATATATTAAATTTTAAATGTTTAATTTTGGTCTTTTAAGTTTTCGAAAGTTTTTTTTTTTTTTTATTTCCAATAGTAACATTAGTGATTTTAGTGATTCTGTTAACTTAAAGTTTTTGAATAATTAATTTCAAACAATGAAGACTAAAAACCATTATTATATTTATATTTTATTTAAAAAATTATAAACTACTAAAAAAAATCCATCTTCCTTCCGATCGTCTCCTTCTTCGAACCCCAACACCACCATCCAACCTCCATTCCTCCACACAAGAATGAATCACAAATAAGCATTAGATGATACAAGAATTCTTCACAATCCCTGAATAATAAATATTCATCAATCATAAAAAAAAAAAGCAATAGTAAAATTCTAAATCCCAAATCAAAATCCATCATTAGGGGTGAGGGATAACTCCATCGTCGGAGCCACCACGCCATCAATCAGAACAAGCACAGCACCATCAGAACATGGGTGAAGCAGAATAGGAGAGAGAACACGAATTGGAAAGAGAATGAAAAAAGGGAAAGAAGAAAAAAATAAATAAACACTCATTTTGTTTAATTATAGTAGTAATAGTTTTTAACGATCATGATATTAAATTAATTATTTTAAAATTTTATTGTTAACGGAAGATTAATGTTTCAAATGAAAAATTGAGAAAAAAAATACTAAAATAATATATTTAGAAAATATAAAAGATTAAAATTAAAATTTTAAGACTTAATTATGTACTAAAATGAAGTAACTGCCAAATATAATTTAACAAAAATCATATTAACGCCTTGTATTTCATATTTCACATACATTGAATTGAATCAGCCTCCACTAATACAATCTTTTCTTTTTGGTGAATGCCAGCCATTAATACAATTTTTATCTAATAGAAATTAATCTTTTAATATAGATATTGCGAGTTTATACTAATAATATAATACAATATATAAACATAATTTTACTTGAGTAAAAATTGATATACACTATTAAAATACCAAATAAAAGTACAATAGCATATGGTTAGCTTAATTTTATAATGTTTGTATTTACAATTTAATTTTTACTAGACAAATTTTACTTCAACGAAATTAATCCCAACAATGAACATTTTATTTTGGTATTAAATAACAATTTATAGTGCATAAAAGGTCAATTATTTATTAATTTCATAATAGTTATGTAAAAATAAAAATAAAAAATAAATTTTAATTTTTGAATATTAAGTATTAAAAAATTGCAATTATCGTTTATAATAAGTTGAAGTTATTTTCATAATAAAAACTACATATTTTAGCACTAAAATTTCTCAAAATTAAAAATTTATAATTTAATGTTATAAATATTTTATTCATTATTTATTAAAATATTTTACAGTTTCTATTTTATTTTCTTCTTTCTTCCAAGTTGCTTTTAACAACTTTCTTAGTCTTTTGACAATTATGCAAAGACAATTTACGTTGCTTGAGTGGCGGTCCCGATAAAGTGTATATGTATAAAGATGGGCTACAGCCATAATCAACAATTTACAAATTTTATAAAAGATAAATAAATTGAATATATAAATTTCATGAAGAATCCGTTTGCTTACAATAGCCAATCAAAATAATAACCATCATAAACTACCCATCCGTACCAGTTTTCACGCAATCATGTATAATAACCACTCAAGTATTTCACTTTCAATCCTTGCACCCCTTCATATTTCCTGAACCTTAAACCTCTGTCTCCATACCAAGTTCAAGCACTCACAGGGTTTGGTGAAATTAATTAAGAACAAGATTGACTACTGAAGATTCACAAGATTGAGATTTTCCTCACCATGGCTCTTGTAGATGCTGAGATGCATGGTAGGGTTCTAGACACAAGGCAAAATGTTGGGAGTATGATGCATTTTGTAAATTTGCAGATAAAGGGAGCTTTTTTTTATTTTTTTTAAAGAACATGATGGAGAAAGTGACAAGTGAGGAGTGTGCATTTACAAGGATAATTTAAGAAAATAAAAAGAAAAGAAAAGTGTATTAGTAAATAGGGAAAGTGGAAATAGCAATTGCCCCTATAAAGATTGCCTAAGGTCCAATACATAAAAGCCCACTTTATGTGCAGCAGATTAGGCTAGTCCATTTTTTGTTTTCTGCTCATCTGTAACATGGTTGGATTCAATTGATTTGTGTTAGGGCTTATGAGACTTTTCCGAAATCATTGGCTATGCTTATTATCAAACTACTATATTACAATTTTTTCAGGAAATTAGCTCATATTATCGGTGTAGGAGGTCGACTAAAAAAGTTGGGGAGGCAAAATCATTGGTTAACTAAATGAATAAAATTTATTCACATCCAAATTACAAATTGTCATATATAATAAATTTATTAATTTATATAATAATTATTTTAAAATTTTTATCAAAGTTTTTTTTAACAGTATAAAAACATTTATTGTACGTGCTTATTAAACTCTAGCTAAATATGCAACAGTTTACGCAGTTCAGATTTTGATTAGGCATGATAATTGAATTCGAAACCACCATTAGTACAAAAAATGTTTATTTTTAACACTGAAATCTATTCCTAGAAAATTGAATGTAGTATGTGACACGGTGACATGGAAAATCGAGATGAACATTCTACACCGATTGCCTTAAAATCAGTCTAGAATATATTTTAATTAAGTTCAATAATTTTACTGTACGTGCTGTAATTCATTAACTAGTGTTGAAGCATACAAAAATTTCCATAGAAAAGACTATCTACCAAACAAGATTTTGGATGACTCTAAAATCATCTGAACCCACGCCCATAGCATTTAAACCGATCATTATCTTATGGACATCCAATGGCCAATCTACCACGACAAGTATTTTAAGCATCATGTTTCATAGTGTGTAATAATTTGAGAGATTCATGTTTCGTGTGACCTTAGATGGAGCATTTTATCAACCAGAAATGAACAGAATGAGAGAGGGAAAAAAAATCGCCAAAATCAAAAGAAAAATCAATGGTGACAAGCGCAACAAAAGGTGGACGTGTGTTACAGAAAAAAGGGTCCAATTATGAGTGTATCCTCTAGCTAAAAAAACCCATATATATATCTTCATGATCAAACCGCGTTAACACAAGTTGCAAGTAGCAACCATCAGATTCGGTTAGAGACAATGATTGGCTTTCACTACCTCAAAGAAAAATCTGGACTCATTGGAGCCCACAAATTTGGACCACTCTCCTCAAGTCTCAACTCCTACTTCATCTACAACCAATTAATTAGGTAGTGGTGGCTTTACTCAATTCAATTCACCCTCCAACCAATATAAAAAAACATCTACAGTTTGGTCTATATTCATTAGTGACCAATGAATGGATGATCATGATCTCTTCTGTACTAGTACAAATATTATAGGATCCTTACATTATAGTAGATGGTTTAGTTCATTATAGTAGATGCGAGTGAGACACTATGCCTTGAGACACGTGTACGGTCGGCATGCGGTAGTGCATGATCATTATTGCACACAACAAAACTCATAAAAACCATAACGCAAACATGAATTAAAATATTGAAAAATAATCATGGTAAGTATTTTGTGACACATATGTGGCATTTAATTGATTAGTATTTATAGGGATTGAGGAAGGTGCATTGAGTCAACAATATTAGGCGTGTCAACCAAAGACAGCACATGGGAGTAGAAGCTGTGTGCTGAGTTGCAAAGCCATCATCAATCCAATCTTGTGTTACTATAAGTATTTAACAGCATAGACACACACCCTTTGGTTCTGGCCACCCTCAGGTGTGAATACAATACCTTAGCATGAAATTCAACTTTGTGGGACTACATGTTGAAGTTTGATTGGTGAACGAGGTGCGCTAATGCCTTCTTAAGTTTTGCTTTTCTGTCACTTTCCCTCTGTGTTGGTTTGCTCTGATCACTTTTGTCTGCATTACAACCTGAGCCTCAGATCTGATCTCTTGATCCACAAAACCATGGCTGAAAAGGTACACAGCTTTCAATTCTCATCTGAAGCTTCATGATCACTCTTTTTTTTTTTTATCTCAAAACCTTTTGGATTAATGCTCATTATTTCTTGTCCTTGTTTACATAGTATGAAAATGTGATTTCAATTGTTCTGCTTTTCTGCTTGAATTTGTTATTGTATAACATAACCAAATTGATGATGCCATTCTTCTATTCTATATGCCACAATCATAAGTTTGGTTCACTTTGGATACATGGGATACTATAATTCTAATGGGTGGATTTGTTGAACACATTAATTCAGGTGACCATCATGAAACTCAAGGTTGACCTTGAGTGTGAGAAATGCTACAAGAAGGTTAAGAAACTTCTCGGCAAGTACCCTCGTGAGTTCATCACCCTTGCTTCTTCTTTTTTTATGTTATGTACTTTATACATACTAGAATCAGAATTGTGAAATGAAAATTTTGCAATTTGCATGCATTTATTTGGGGTTGCAAGAGGGTATCAAATTGAGTTAATTTTTGGGTGTTGAAATTTTGTGAACAAGAGAAATTCGGGACCAGAAGTTCGATGAGAAGGAAAACATTGTGTTCATCACAGTGGTGTGTTGTAGCCCCGAGAAGATAAGAGACAAGCTTTGCTACAAAGGTGGAGGCTCTATCAAGAGCATTGAGATACTGGAACTGCCCAAGCCCAAGGCCGAGAAGCCTAAAGCAGACCCTCCCAAAGCTGAGAAGCCCAAGGCCGAGCCCGAGAAAAAGAAGGACGGTGGCGGCGAGAAGCCCAAGGCCGAGCCCGAGAAAAAGAAGGACGGTGGCGGCGAGAAACCCAAGGCCGAGCCCGAGAAAAAGAAGGATGGTGGGGAGAAGCCCAAAGGGGATGCTCCGAAAAAGGAAGCCGAGAAGCCCAAGCCCGGGCCCGAGAAGCCCAAGGACAAGCCCGCGCCAGCTCCCTTACCCGTGCAGCCACATATGGCTGCACCTATGGCGGTTCCAGTTGGGATGCTCTATGCTCCTCCTCCGTGCTACGAAGGCAGGCCCGTTGGGCCTGGGTACGAATACGGTGGGCCCATGTTCTGTTACGACGGGTACTATGCAAGGCCCGTATATGATAGTTACGGTGGAGGCAGACCCTGTTATGTGAACCGTGGTGATCAATATTTCAGCGAAGAGAATCCACAAGGCTGCATAATTATGTGACAATTACGTCCACGGCGTTGCATTATTGGGTTCTGTAAATGATGGTGGCCATTCACAATTTGTCTCAATTATCATCATGTTTAATCACGTCCAATCCAATGTTTTTGTTATTTAAAATTCAACGACCAAAAAAAATGAGGGGGGAAACAAAAATAAAGGTTATGTAATTAATGGTTATAAATGCTATACTGTCATGATGTTTCGTTTTTTTACGTTTGATGAGTTAATAAAATAAAGTGTTTCTTTACCAACAAGGAATCGTCAAATTCTCGAATTGGAATTTTTTAAATTGATTTAATTTGTAGAAAGTAATTAACTTTCTAACCAACATCACCCACCAGTACTTTTTAGTAGGTAAGGCCATATATTCTTTTCGTACATTTTGTTTATAATTGCATAGATAAAACAAACACGTAGACCTATATCAGTTGTTAGAGTTCTTTAGATTGTATCGTTTTGCTATGAGAATATTAGTCGGGAAGATAGCAGAAGCTAAGGAATTGGTGTTGGCTACCTATGTCATGGTTTATTAGTTTTTTTATTGTTTTTTTATCCGAACCAAAGACAGTATAAAAAAATTATAATAATTTGTACATCATATTTAACTAACTCATTAACTGAATTAGACTTATTTGTTGATCAATTTTAGTATTTATTTGTTGAAAATCTTTAATAGTCATTGATGATCAATGACTTCAGAAACAAAATGATAACAAATTGACAACTATGATTTTTTTTTTCCTTTGCCCATAGTTTTTACTTTTCCCACCTGATTAGATACATGGAACCTGAACAGAATTTGAACGAGTACAATCAGATGCTAAAATGTGATGTATGAAACTTTTTTTTTCCCACGGAAATAAAAGTTTTCAAGGTATTAGAATAGAATAATACATCCACCCTTCATACCGAAGTTAAATTAGATCATGGCTAGCAAGGGCCAAGGGGTGATCTACCGACATTTATGCTATTTTTGGTTACAAAGAAAATAAAAGAATGGAAAGGAAGTGTTTCTCCTGATTTGGATATCATATAAACAAAGAAGGAAAAAAATTGTGGTCCATGCTAAAATTTATTTATTTTCAATTTAGAAAGGAAAAGGAGAGTGTAGAGTGTATGTGAATATGTATTTAAAAGACAAAAACATTCTTGAGTTAATTTATATTGCTATTTTTATTTTATTTTAAGTAGTAAATGATTTTTAATTATTATATATATATATATATATATATATATATATATATATATATATATTTCTTTTCTCGTTCTCTACTCAATCAAATAAAAGAAGAGAAAGTTTATTCTTTCTTTTTCTTTCATTTTCTATTCTATCAAACAATCAAAAAATAGTTTTACTTTTAACATTTTTTTTCTTTTACGTCTTTTTCTTCTAGTTTACTCTGTCAACCGTGTTAGTTTTGCCTCTTGATAAAAAGACGTTGATGGTAATATTAGAAGAAAAAGTTTAATTTCTTGTGGTAGAAGAGAAATTAAGAAAGGGACTTGACAATCTAAATTTGATACAAACGTTGCTTTCACCTAAATATAATGTTTAGTATATGTTATTAATTATTTCAAAGAATTTAATGCAATCCGATCAACACAACACTAGCTTCAACTTCAATTATTCAATAGTTTTACTTTCTAGTTTGTTGTACCAAAGTTCACATAATTTATTTTCTCTATTCTTCTTCCTTGATTAGAATTGTCATTCGATAATAGAATATGTTTCAATCCCGTAAAAAGATAGTAGCTTTTTGACCAAATCGAAAAAATAAATAAAGTAGAATTATCATAGACGTAACGTCGAGTTGAAAATATGAATGAAACGTGGAATATTACACAACAAAGGCTAAGTAGCAATCGGCTGCGGAAAATGGGGTCTCTCTTAATTAATCATGTGATGCATGATGAGGTCATATAATAATGTATAAATAATAATACGTTTACCCACCATAAGGAACCAAAACTCAATTATGGGGTCCTCTTAATGCTTAAGCATCATCATTTCTTTCTAAATTCTTTCGAAGCTACGATGCCACCAAAATTTGTCACCTTCTTCCACCTGCATCATCACATGCTTTGGACAGATATGTTCATTAAAATAGCTAGAATTTAAGTAAAGTAGTAAACTAGTGGTCAGAGTTATTAACACTTAATAGCATGTGATCCCAAACTATCTCAAGTCTACGAAGCCAGAGCCAAGAATCGTGTCGGCACCGTCACGTTGTTAATATAACAAGCAATTATCATGCAAATTGTGTAAGTAGTAACAAGTATCATGAGTATTGCATATTGGTAAAATATATAAATTTAGAAGTATTTCAATTGATAAAAAAATATATTTTATTAAGAATTAAAATATAACTTAAATAAAAAACATAAATATCAATTATTTTGTTTTAAAAGTTACTTTAATTAAGTAAAGGTTATTCCAATATAGTTTTTAAATATTTCAAGAAATGCAAATATTAATTTAAAATTTAAAAGTTTCTCATTTAATAAATAATTAAATTGTAAATATTAGAAGAAGAGGGATTTTATTGTGATTTTAGTATAATTTTTTTAAACCTTTTCTCAAACCAATAAAGTTTCTTTGTCTAAAAAGAAAAATTTTATAAAAACATATAATATTTTATAATGAATATTTGGACGATGAGAAAACAAGTTTGCAAAACACATGTTCTCAAACAACCAAAAAACCAATTCAGTCCTAAGATTAGTTAAACGCAGAAAGAAATCGACACAGAAATTTATATTCATTTGTCATATTAACACTATGTTCAATCCTTAGTAAAACATCAAGTATCACTAACTTTTTACAAGTTATAAGCATTATGTCAAAGTCACTTTTAACTCTTACAAATCAAGTCATTGTCGACTTTAAACAAACCAAAAAAAATTGTGTTAAAAGTTTGCTTGAAAATTAAATCTAGAATCGTCTATACAAATAAATGCTTAGACTTTTTCTCTCAAAGTGTTCAAGGTGTTTTGAGAACTTTTTCTAAACTTTCTAATTCCTATAATTTCATTATTTGTGCCTTTTAATCTATATAGTTTTAAAGTAATTTTTTAGTCCTATAATTTATATTTTAATTTCATTTTAATCCTTATATTTTGAAAGTGGTCATTTTAGTTTTTGTACTTTATATTTTAATTCTTACCATCAAAATATGAATAACATTATCAATTACAATTAACTACAAAAATAATAAAAAATAATTCATAACTAATTTATCGTAAGATAATTTGTAATAAAAAAATAGTTTATAATTTATAACTAATTTTTAACTAATTATTTTTATATATTTTTTAGTAAGAATTAAAATGTAATTAAAATACAAATTATAGGAACTAAAAAATCACTTTCAAACTATAGGAACTAAAAGAGAATTAAAATAGAAACTATAAGAACTAAAAAAATATTTTTAAACTATAAAAATTAAAATAGAATTAAAATGTAAATTATATAGACTAAAAAAACTACTTCCAAACTATAAAAATTAAGGGATACTGATCATGAAACTATAGGAAAAAAAAATAATTTAACCAATATTATATAGTTCAAGCCCATATGATCTAAATCAATCTTCACATATCACGCAGAGATTGGTTCACATGATCTCTTTTTTGAAGCAAACATTACATTAATTAAAATCACTTTTCAAGTATTGTGAATGATAAAAGCTTTCTCACATTCAATGTTCACCCAGATCGACTTGAATTAGTCAAAACTGAAATGAAATAACTTGAGTCTTGACACAAGTGTTTCAGACCAAAAACAATATTTACACATAATATTTGCTAGTTTTATTTTAGATGTCGAGCTAGGTATCAGGTTTGGCTAGCTCCCATCCCATCAGATCAATCAGTTAACTAACAAAGTAGAAATGCTACAATTGAAGAATCAAAACAACAGAAAATGCTGCAATGAAAACTGGTAATTGTTTAGTTGTAGTTGTATGTATGGTAATTGAGCACAACAAAGGACCTATAATACGTGTTCCATTATAACTACCACGGTAATTCATCACTACTAATGGTCCTAAAATCAACTCATTCTGTCATTGTGCCCTAGTAACCTACTCCAATCAACAAGGAACAGTGTAAAGAAATCGAGAGGCCAAGTAACAATATGCGTGGAATGTTGCTTTAAAAGATTGCAAAAGAATTTGCATTAAAGGGGAAAAAAATTATAAAATCAAAGCAAAATTTGAAGTCTCAATTATTAAGATCTAATCATTCGTGCCACTACCCTCTTTCATTTGAGTTGCAGCAGCTTGGAATGCTTTGTCTAAACTGATTAAGCACCAGCCAGGTGTTAGTTTTCTTCATGCTGATTCACATTACAAAGTAACGAAACAATGATATATTAGGCGAGACCCTCGGGCCATAGGTGACCAAATCCAAAATGATAGATCAAAGTCAAGCTCCTCATAGTCCTATCCAGCAAACAAGAAAAGCATACATAGTACCAAATTTAACATGTAGAAAAGGAGTAAACCTGTGGATTAACTTCTAAGAAGGGATCAAATGAATGAGTGTTCTGTAAATTCCTCCATCAGACATAAGTTAAATTTCACTAAGCGAAGGCATGATTCTAAAACTCTGAAAATTTCATATATGTTCCCAAGATATTCAATAGACTTCAAATTGTCTTGAATTATGACACACAAGGTAAATATGCTACTGTTAAAAACAATAACGTTGATACGAAATGAAATATATTTTAACAATCAGTCATTGGGAAATCTGTAATTCTGCAGGTGTCTAAACACCAATTGCAGGTAATTCATTAGATTTTCCATCAAACTTGATTAAGTGAAGGAGAAAACATACCTTAATTTAAAGCAAAAACAAATGAAAAAGCAATTTGTAAATAAAATCCACCTTTGCGTGTTAAGTTGTATGAGTGTATGATTTGGTTTGATTGATCCAATCCAAGAGAGGTCAATGTTTTTCGAATTGACATGTTATTTCCAGGGATGGAAAGCTCATAGGCCATCATAAACAAATTCAATTGAAGAGTTAATGCACTGATATCATAAGAAAACCATCCTATTTATTTATACCTCAAGTCCTCAACCTTTATTGTAATTTTCCTTTGTTATTGCACAGATGCAATTGGAAGTCAATCAATTCATGCAGTATTCTTCTGTTATTTCATATTGCTATGGTCCTGCCAATTAAAACCCGAATTCTTCAACCCAGCCAGCGTCTTCAGCATGGATGTTAATATATCCATGAATAGCATGGCATACTCAAAATCTTTGATACATATAGTCTTTTACAGCAGAACCAGATTCATTTGATAGTCATCGTAACACTTTGACATTGAAGGAGCAACATGTACTGAATCACACAAGTGTATTCATGATTCATGAATATGAAGTATCCAGTATTCCAATATATATATGAAACCATTTACATATATAAAGAAACAGTTTCACTTCCATGAAGGATTTAAGGCCTTCTTTTATCATCCATATCCATGAATTTGAAGAATGAGAAGAGTTCACAGTGTTGATAATTTAAGACATTAACAAACTCAAACAGCATGAGTTATTCAAGAATTGGATCATGAAGCATGAATTTAGAACATCAAATAATTAGAAGGGAAAAAATGGTGCATACCTTTTGAAAACATCATATTCTGACTTTCTAAAATGGTTGAACATCAAGAATTTGGAGTAGGATCTTTCCCTTTACTCTTTCTCAAGATAGATGGGATAAATGATACTTTGAAACTTGAATTCAATAACATATGTCCCAAGACATATATTCAAGAGAAAGAGATGAGGTGACCTACTGTTTCATGAAAAGTCACAATGGTTTTACCAATCATAGATTCATCTAACTAGGTTATATTATTCAAGTGCCCTGATGTGATTTCCAATATCTATTGATCACAAAAAAATGGATTCTAGTACATGTCAAGTTACCATTCAACCATTTTTTTTAATTAGATAAATGCAAGTCCATCACTTCAGAAAACATTTTCTAACATCCGGTAGCTAGGCAACATCTTTTTGAACCAAACTCGTGGGTGATGGGAGATCTTGTATATGAACATCATCATCTAACAAGTTAAACTAGTCCACAATGGATGGTAGCATATAAATATATTTTTATACATATCTCAGTTTTAATGGCCAAAGTTTAGCTTGTAATGCCACTCCCTAACTCTAGAATGACAGGTGGAGGAGGATAGGAGAGCCATAGTGTATACAACTCTCAAGGCACATTATATCTCCAAGGAGGAAAGGTTCACTTTCTGAGAAACTCTGGAAAGCACCTATCACTGAATCACTGATCATGCTATGTCAAAAGTTAATTTTAAAAGGGATCATCTGCATTATGCAAAATATTTCTGTTAGAATTGGAAGCTTTCTAACTTCCATTCTCCATCCCATGTTCCTCATTCTCTTCCCTGCCAATATCAGCTTCTCTGTGCTACTGTCTAGCCTCATTAGTTTTATTGGACAAGGGAAAGCTGAAGTATTTAGCATTTTATTCTATTTTTCTATTCTTTCATGTTCCTTTCTTGTTTATGAAGTTCTTTTCAGTTTTCATCATTGAAATTCACTAAAATGAAATTATCCAACTTCCTATCATATGTAGAACATACAATTACTGTGTTTTGAGAATTCAAAATTGGGCAGAAAACATCAAATAGGCAATAGGAAATTGTTTAATTAATGGGTGATGAGATTTTTCTTTTTTTTTTCTTTTACGATTACATGAAATGGACAAAAGAAGAGACACATAAACGAATAAATATGTTTTCAAAGTGAACACTTACTACAGAGATATCTCAACTACCTTTGCAGAGAAAATCCCACAAAACATGTTCAATAAAACCAAAGTTTGGACTCTAATTGAGGGCTGAAAACTCAGCCCAAAGGGCATGTCCTTCTTTTCATGCTTACTCGTATGGCTAAAACAAGAAAAAAAATTTATGTATTCGCATTCTACATTTTGCTGCAGAAAAGGATTTATTGTCTATCCTTAATTGCTGTTAGACAAAGAAGGCTTTCAATTTGAGGCTAGCAATCTTAACCAGACCCATGCCTGAAAATATTGAAAGAAGGAATATGGGAAAAAAAAAAATTGGACCATTTCTCGATTTGTGCGTGTCATCCTTGCGCAGGGGCCATGCTAATCTTCTCTGTATCGTTCCAATTTTATCAGATGTCCCCGAAGGGACATGCTTTTATCGTTGCTTGGGCTATATATTCTATTAAGTTTTTGTTATATTCACCGATGTGGACTTGCAACAAACCAGGTGCTGCCCTAACGAAAGGAAGATACCTCACATTCCCATTTAGCTTAACTGGGTCTCTTCGCTCGGTTGCAGAATAGAACAAAGAGACACCCTTTCGACTGAGAACAAACTGGATTCCCTTCTCCTCATTTCTAGCTGCATGAGTTATAGCTAAAGATTCAAAGGTGCTGGCCTATAGAGACTTTTTTCATGCTTCGTTTTAAAGAAAATATATTTTGTATGGCTAAGATTTCAACACCTAAAATGTAAGGGCACAGGATCTTAATCCTCTTGTTGGACATTTTCTTTTATATTTTAAAATTTATCTACTGAATATTTATTTATTTCTTTTTATTTTCCATTGATTTTTTTTACATTTTTAAGATTTCAAAATATATTAATTTTAAATATATAAAAACACACTTACAATTCTCTTAAGGTATTATAATTTTTTTATTTGCTATTTTTTAACCCTAATCTCCTACATTTTAGTCAAAAATAATATTTTATACTTTATTAATAATATTTTTTAATGTTATTTGTACTAATTTTATTTAAAAATACTATAATTTGTATAAATACATAGTATCTTTTTTACAAACTCGGTTTAAGCCCAATTCATTCGCAGTATCAAAGAACACAAATAATTATTTTGTATAATGTATAAATCAAATACTAGTTAATTATATTTTTTAGGAAAATTATTTTTCTCTTATTTATTTATAATTTCTCTCTTTCCAACACAAGTTCTTATATTCTATCTACCAATAAATCGTTAATCTAAAAATAATATTATACTCTTATACAAGATTTTGAATTTAAGTTTTTTAATGAGAAAAATGTAATTAAGAGGAAAAACATCATTATGATCAATCAAATTCTTCGGGCATTAATTTCATTGTGACCTAAAAAATATTTCATTTTTTTTCAAATATTTATCTTTTAAAAAAAGAATTATATTTTAAATGGAAGTATAATAAATTTCTACTACATTGAATTAAAAATAGAAAAATATTACATTCAAATGATTCAATGTACATTCTCGATATGTCTTAAGTATACGTTTGTAGATCCTTTTGACGAAATAATAAGCAAATTGGTCTTGAAATATGAGCATATCTCGCAACGAATAATTATATATTGATACGTAGTTAACTTATTATCTAATCAAAATAATGATTTAAAATATGAAGCTAATTACGTACCAATACATAATTGTGGTTTTGTATTATTAAACTAATTTAAATTTAATAATTATTCTGGTTCGTTGCTCATTATGCATATATTTAATATATACAAAAATTAATTATATTTTAAAACTTTCATTTTAAATATTTAATTTGTAAGCACAAAAAAAATCAAATTGTAAGGAGCAACCATGGAGATTTTTTTTTTTCAAAGAGCAATCACAAAATTTGGGTATTTTTGGGGACCAAAAACATATTTAAGTCAAGAAACAATAACAATGTCATCCAAGACTCCAGGTTGTCACTGTGCTGGAAAAATATGTTATTATTCATATGACAAATTTGACAACTAAAAATGTCATATCATACATGATGAACCAACAAATAGTTGGTTGAGTGGTACTGAACTCGATCCTTTAAGCAAGGTCTCGGGTTCGAGTGTTGTGGATGGAGAAAATATGATTGGAAGGGGAGAAACCTATTAAAGGTAGCTAGTGAACTTCCTCGACAGAGATTACTCATCGACAAAGTCGGTGGATATTCCGTACCAATAATATGATTACAAAAAAAAACTATTGTACATGATGATTATGGCAACAAACTCAATGTTTGATTAAGAAATTTGCATTTTCCTTTATTAATTTCTCTATGTTAAAAATAGAAAAATGGCTAAATAGCCAGATTTGTTGGGAACGAAACTACTCCCACACACTCAGCAAGGAAGAAGATAGGCGAGAGAAAAAGTAGTTTCTTTATTAATTACTCAAGTGCACATACACTCACTCTCTATCACACAACACTCGTAAACAAGTGCATTTTTTATACATCACACATATAGACACACATATCTATCTATCTAACTAACTAATTATACAACAAACACTAATTGATTAGATGACGCACAGTGGATGACACTCACCATATAAGTCCAGACCTTAGATTGAACGACCCAAGTCTTAGATTAGACAATACTCCTCTTGTGCCCATCAAATTAACTAACAATACTCCTCCTTAATTTGAATGACTCAAAGAGATAAATCCTAATATATCTCTTAGATCTTTAAATTTTTCTCCCTTTAAGGCCCTAGTAAAAATGTCCACAACTTGTAGTTCTGCCTTGTAGTACTCCAAGATCAGTTTCCCTTTATTCACTTGATCTCTTAGAAATTGAATTTATGCTTGTATTTGTTTGCTCATTCCATGTACAACAAAATGTTTAACTAAGTCTATTGCTAATTTGTTATCAACAAACAATTTGACTTCTCTTGATTTCTTCACCTTGATTTCTTGCATCAATGTATCAAGCCATACATCTTGACAATTGTTCATTGAGAGTGTGATATACTCAGCTTCACATGAAGATAGAACCACTACAGATTCCTTCTTCAAACACTAAGAGGTTGGTGCTCTTTCACACATAAAAACATAACCTGCAACACTCTTTGAATCAAATTTGTCACCACACCAATCTGAATTAGAGTACCCAAGCATTTCAACTTCTAAGTTGTCACTCACTTTAGGAAATAAAATTCCATAATCCAGAGTCCTTTTCACATAGTGCATTATTTTCTTGGCTGCTAGTAAGTGAGACACTCTTGGTGTCTCCATAAATCTACTTATAAACCCAACACTAAATCCTAAATCAAGCATGGTGTTACACAGATATCTAAGTGATCCAATGATCTTCCTGAAGTAAGTAGGATTCATAAATTCCTCAATCCTTTTCTTCTCAAGTACCAATCCTGTTTTAGCTAGTGTGACAGTTGAATTACACTTGAACATGTTGAATTTCTTCAACATGTCAGCTACACACCTGGTTTGGTACATCACAATACCATTTTCTGTTGTTTTGAATTCAATCTCAAGAAAGTAGGACAAAAGCCTTGGATCACTCATCTCAAACTCCTTCATCATTTTCTTCTTGAACTCTTCAATCTCTCTTTCATTGCTTCGAATCACTAGTAAGTTATCTACATAAAGACACACTATCAGCAAATTTGCACCAATGACCACTTTCAAGACCTTTAGATACACTCCATGCTCAGATGTGCATTTAACAAAGCTTGTTTGGCTTAGAAAGTTGTCAATTCTTTTGTTCCAAACACGTGGAGCTTGCTTAAGGTCATACAAGGATTTCCTTAATCTAAGTATCTCTTCTTGATCCAAAATCTCAAAACCTGGCGGTTGGATGACATAGACTTCCTTGTCTAGTGGTTCATTCAAGAAAGCAGACTTCACATCTAATTGGTGCATAGACCAACCTCTTATAATTGCTATAGCTACAACCAATCTTATTGTTTCTATCCTTGCCACAAATGCATCAATCTCACATGATCAACTCGAGATTTTTGTACAAATTCTTTCGTCACCAGTCTAGCCTTTGTTTGATCACCTCACCATTTGGATTCACTTTCACTTTATAAACCTACTTTAATGTTATGACTTCACCTTCACTTTATAAACTCACTTTTAATTTACGATTTCATAGCTGTAGTTTTTTTCTTTTTTATTTTTTGTTTTTACAACTTTAAAGTCAGATATTTTCTTTTTGTTTTTACAAAAAAAATCATTTTTTTTTATTTTAAGCGGTTTATTTTTTTAGAAGTTGTATATTAAATTACTAATTCTAATTTATTATGTTTATTATTCAAAAATAATTAAATATTTTTTATTTAATTTAATTAATTAATTAATTATAAAAATTATTTTTTAAAAATTTAATTATATGTTAAATTATTATTTTTATTTATTATTAATTTTATTTAATATTTTATATATATATTTATATAATTTTATTTGATATGCTATATTTTTTTAATATTGTTTTATTTAATATATGCGTACAACATATCATTTAAAAATAATATTAATTAATAACCCTATAACTTTTTTAATTTTAAAAACAGCACTATTCACAACTTTAAAGTCGTGCAACATGTGACACTAGTAAAAAATATATATATAAGTTTTAAATATAAAAAATTTATTAAATAAAATAATATTCAAAAAACATATAAAATATATTAAATAAAATAATATTAAAAAATATATAATGTATTATATAAAATCATATAAAAATATTAAATAAAACTAATAACAAATAAAAAAATAATATAACATATAATTAAATTAAAAAAATTAAATTTTTTATTAATTAATTAAATTAAATAAAAAATTATTTAAAAAAATTGAAAAAAATGGAAAAAAAAATTACATGTCCGTGTCCGCACCCGCAGTGCGCAAAGCAACACACAACACATCACAGTATCAGTATGAGAAGAGCCAAGCAAAATCGCTTCACGCATTTGCGCTTCCCACTCTTCGCTCCAATATGTTTCCACCTCAATCTCTTCTTCTTCCTCTTCATTTTCTCTGCGCAATTTCAAATTCCCAAACGCCTCTTCCTCCCACAAACCCCTCACGCTTCACTCCAAAGCCTCTTTCCACCCCAACACCCACGCGCCACAGCAAGATTTAGCTTCTCACGACCCAGATGCAAATTCCTCATCTTTATCGAAGAACTGCGTTTGGGTCAATCCCCACAGCCCCCGAGCCCAACACCTCCAAACGAAATCACACAGCGCCAGGTACAGTTACCTCGCCAGACTCACCGAGTCGTTGAACTCGTGCACCCCCAGTGCGCAACACGTGTCCACAATCCTCAAGGGTCTCCGAGACAACGTTTCAGAACGCGACTCTGTGTTCATTCTCGATAAGATGACCAATCCCGACACCGCACCCTTTGTTCTCAGTCACTTCCGTTTTTCATATTGATACTCCCGACACCGCACCCTTTGGTCTCAGTCACTCCCGACACGGCACCCTTTTTGAATTAATATGATGTGATAGGTAGATTTCTGCTTTTTTTTAATTTCTTTTTCATATTTCTTCCGTGTCTTACTGAAGTTTTAGTTCATCGAAATTTAATTACCCAGCTTTGTATCATTTGCAAGTTTAATATTGAGCAGGAAACATCAAATTCGTAATCGAAAACTCTTTAGTGGCTGATGATTTTCAGCCTAAACTAAATGAAATGAACCATAACACGTCAACCATATTAATTTTTCAAAAATTACTTCTATTACCTACACTGAGAAAATCTCACTGAAGAGGTGGTGTGAGACTTCTTCTGAGAGCTTCTTCAGTGAGAAAGAGAAACTACATCTAGAAGTAAAATGAAGGAGGTCATTCTCTTCAAGGTGAAGTAAATTCAGTGAGTCTTAGACTAAGAACTTAAGAAGGCTTGACTAAATCACATGCGTTCCCATATTTTTTTTTTCAAAAATAGTGGTTAAATTAGTACATTAAAATCCAAACTTTTTTTTTCTTTTTTTGCTTAATAAATCTTTTTTTTGGTTACAACATTAAAATCTAAGGAGGCGTTTGATAGATAAAAAAATTTTATCTTCCAAGGAATCTTAAAATGAGAAACCATGATTTTTATGTTTGATATGCAATTAATAAAAAGAAGATGGACAATAAATTATGATTTTTGAAAATTAATTTTAGTTTTTTTTTTTTCAAAAACATTGGGAAGGAAAGGAACAAGAATCCAACTTTCCCTTAAGTATTTTATATGAATATTTAATTCCAAAATAGACTAATCAAATATATTTTATTTATTCACAGAAATTATAATTCTTAGGAATCTTATTGTTCGTGTATGAAAAAATTCTTTTCCTACCAAACGTCATTAACATGAATTTTTTTAAAAAAATTTAATATCGAATTAGTCTTTTAAAAATTAGTTCATTATCAAGTTAATCTTTAAAAAAATGTGAAATAATTCTTTATTAACTTTAAAAAATAATTAATATTTTAAAGTGTGTTTAATTTAGAGGATAAAAATAAAAAAAATTAGAAAAATATTTTTTTAAATTAAAATAAAATATAAAAGATGTGAATTAAAAAAAATTATAAAATTTCTTTTCAATATTATTTATACCCAACACACCATTAGACACCAAATTGATTTTTTTTTTTAACTTTCTTTCTATTGGTCAATTGTATGTGTATCTTTCTCTTTCCCAACCCGTATCAACTGTCTAACAATTCTATCGGTGTCGTATACTCAGACAGTAACAGACAGAGGGGGAAAATGGCTCAGCCTTACCCTCTTTGTCCTTCCCCTTCAGCTTCTTCCTTCTCATTCCATTCTCGCATACCCTTCTTCACCATCGTCCCTTCTCATTCCAAAACCCTTCTCCACGCCCCACGCTTCTCCTTACAACCCGTTAATACTCTCCAAGACGCAAAACTCGACGACCCAGATGCAAAGTCTCCGTCTTTATCGAAAAACTCCATCTGGGTCAATCCCAGAAGCCCCAGAGCCAAACACCTCCAGAAGAATTCCCCTCATGCCAGGTCATCTTCTCTCACCAAACTCGCCAAGTCACTGGACTCGTGCAACCCCACCGAGCAGCACGTCTCTGAAATCCTCAACGTTTTGAGGGACAATGTTTCAGAACGCGACGCTGTGTTTATTCTCAACACAATGGTTAATCCCAACACTGCACTTCTCGCTCTTAAGTACTTTCAGCCAAAGATTAACCCCGCCAAGCACGTTGTTCTTTACAACGTTACCCTGAAGGTGTTGAGGGAGGTAAAGGATTTTGAAGGTGCAGAGAAGCTGTTTGATGAAATGCTTCAGAGAGGGGTCGAGCCGAATCTCATTACGTTTTCAACTATAATTAGCTCTGCTTCCGTGTGTTCTTTGCCAGATAAGGCTATAAAGTGGTTTGAGAAAATGCCCTCCTTTGGGGTTGAACCTGATGCGAGTGTAGGCTCCTTTATGATTCATGCTTATGCGCATAGTGGGAAGGCTGACATGGCTTTGGAACTGTATGATCGTGCAAAAGCAGAGAAATGGCGGGTTGATACGGTGGCATTCTCTGTGTTGATTAAGATGTGTGGGATGTTGGAGAATTTTGATGGATGTTTAAGTGTTTACAATGATATGAAGGTTCTTGGTGCCAAGCCTAACATGGTAACTTATAACACTCTGTTGTATGCCATGGGGAGAGCTAAGAGGGCCTTGGATGCCAAGGCTATATATGAGGAGATGATAAGTAATGGATTTTCACCCAATTGGCCTACCCATGCAGCTCTTTTACAAGCCTATTGCAAAGCACGGTTTTGTGAGGATGCGCTGGGAGTTTATAAGGAAATGAAGAAAAAGGGAATGGATGTGAATTTATTTTTATATAACTTGCTTTTTGACATGTGTGCTGATGTTGGTTGCATGGATGAAGCTGTTGAAATCTTCGAAGACATGAAAAGTTCAGGGACTTGTCAGCCCGACAATTTTACTTACTCGTGCTTGATCAACATGTACAGTTCTCATCTCAAACGCACCGACTCTTTGGAGTCAAGCAATCCTTGGGAGCAACAGGTCTCCACAATTTTGAAGGGTCTGGGGGACAATGTTTCAGAAGGAGATGTTATATTTATTCTCAATAGGATGGTGGATCCCAACACTGCATCCTTTGTTCTTAGATACTTTCAGAACATGGTTAATTTCACTAGAGATAAAGAGGTGATTCTTTACAATGTGGTCATTAATTTGTTTAGGAAGTCTAGGGATTTTGAAGGAGCAGAGAAGTTGTTTGATGAAATGCTTCAAAGAGGAGTAAAACCTGACAACATTACATTTTCAACTTTGGTTAACTGTGCTAGCGTGTCTGGTTTGCCTAATAAGGCTGTGGAGTTATTTGAAAAGATGTCTGGCTTTGGGTGTGAACCTGATGGCATCACATGCTCAGGCATGGTATATGCTTATGCACGTACTAATAATGTTGACAAGGCTGTCAATCTATATGATCGTGCAAAAGCTGAGAACTGGAGCCTTGATGCAGTAACATTCTCAACATTGATTAAGATGTATAGCATGGCAGGAAACTATGATAAATGCTTGGAAGTCTACCAAGAAATGAAGGTTCTTGGTGTGAAGCCTAATGTGGCAACGTATAACACTCTGTTGGGTGCCATGTTGAGATCTAAGAAGCACCGACAGGCCAAGGCTATACATAAAGAGATGAAAAGTAATGGAGTTTCACCAGATTTTATAACATATGCATCACTTTTGGAAGTTTATACTAGAGCACAATGTAGCGAAGATGCTCTTGGTGTTTATAAGGAAATGAAGGGGAATGGAATGGATATGACTGCAGATCTTTATAACAAGCTTTTAGCTATGTGTGCTGATGTTGGCTACACTGATAGAGCTGTTGAAATTTTTTATGAAATGAAAAGTTCTGGGACTTGCCAGCCTGACAGTTGGACATTTTCATCCTTGATTACCATTTATTCCCGCAGTGGTAAAGTTTCAGAGGTGGAAGGGATGTTGAATGAAATGATCCAATCTGGATTTCAACCTACAATTTTTGTTATGACATCACTCATCCGGTGCTATGGAAAAGCAAAGCGAACTGATGATGTTGTGAAGATATTTAAACAGCTCCTGGATTTGGGCATTGTTCCAAATGATCACTTCTGCTGTTGCCTTTTAAATGTTCTGACTCAAACACCAAAAGAAGAGCTTGGTAAGCTAACAGATTGCATTGAGAAGGCTAATACAAAGCTTGGGACTGTGGTAAGATATTTGGTGGAAGAGCAGGAGAGTGATGAAGGCTTTAGAAAGGAAACACTAGAACTTTTAAATTCAATTGATGCTGAAGTAAAGAAGCCTTTATGCAATTGTCTAATTGATCTTTGTGTCAAACTGAATGTGCCTGAAAGAGCATGTGGCCTTCTGGATTTAGGATTGATGCTTGAGATATATAAAAATATCCAGTCCAAATCCCAAACTCAGTGGTCTTTGCATCTGAAAGAACTCTCAGTTGGAGCTGCTATGACTGCATTACATGTTTGGATTAATGACTTGTCCGAGGCATTGGAATCAGGGGAAGACCTTCCTCCACTACTTGGAATTAATACTGGGCAAGGAAAACACAAGTATTCAGACAAAGGCTTGGCTAGTGTATTTGAATCCCGTTTGAAGGAACTCAATGCTCCATTTCATGAGGCTAAGGCTGGCTGGTTTTTGGTTACAAAAGCAGCAGCCAAATTATGGCTGGAGTCTAGGGATTCAACCGAATCAATTGCTGGTTTGAACTTTCTGGTTTTAGATGTTCCAACAATGGCCCTTTAGTTTAATAGTGTTGTTTTAGGAACATATACCATGTTAATCTTTTTGGCATTTTCCTATTCCTTTTGCGGAAATTTTGTACTGCATGTAGGAAACTTCGTGTGAATACAAGTAACTTTGAATACCCAAATTACCAATTGCACTGTTATGAAAAGATTCAAGTAACTTTTAAATGCTATATATAGTTTTTTTATTCATAAATGCTATTCATAGTTTGTTAAATCACTTAATTTTGATAAATGTCATGTTTTTTAAAATATTAACTTTTAACTTTTAGTTTTTTTATTTTTATCTTCCATATATTTATTTAATTTCTTACTTATTATTTTAAAATAAATCATAATTTTATTATTTTTTATCATTTTAAATTTTTCAATAGTTAGTTTTATCAAACACTTATAATTTAATAAATTAACTTTTTAATTTTCAATTTATCTTTATCCCAAATAGTCTATATGTAACAAATTTTTTGTTTTTTAAAATAAATATTTTAAGTTCTATTAAGAATAATTTTTACTAATTGATAATGTAAACTTTTATACACTTTTTTGATGCGTATAAACTTTTATAGACTAACAATGTATAAAGATTAAACTCCCTTGATAAGTTTCTTATAGTCTGTTTTAAATTTTGTGTAGAAGCTTATTAAAATATTTTTATAAATTTAAAAATTAAACTTATGAATAAGTTTTTCTTAATAAAACTTAATAAATAAAGATTTAATAAAATTATTTAACTAAATGCATCTTTGATTGATTCTTAGAGTTTACTTCGTGAATGATCAGTGGTCCTATCGAACAGAATTAATTCCAGTAATTGTGGTCTAGACCAAAAAGATAGAAAGAAAAAAAAATCAATTTGCACTTATTTTTGTTCATCAATCAGTCTGTTCACGTTTTGTTCATCAATCAGTCTGTTCACGTTTTGTTCATCATTACATTCAGAGAGAGAGAGAAGGAAAATGGCTCAATCTTACCTTCCCTGCAACACTTCTTCTTCTTCTTCTTCTTCTTCTTCTTCTTCCATTTCTCCTATTCCTTGTTCTTCTGCCTTCTATTGTCGTAAACCTATCACCACTTATAACTCCTTCTCTTACTTTTCCCGCCATTTCAAACTTCCCACCTTCCCTCTCTCTCATAATAAACCCAAAACCCTTCTCCAAGTCCAAGCCGCCAACACTCCACAGGACCCAGATGCAAAGTCTTCGCCTTTACCCCAAACTTCCATCTGGGTCAATCCCAAAAGCCCCAGAGCCAAACACCTTTGGAAGAATCCCTATCACGCCAGGTCTTCATCTCTCACCAAACTCGCCAAGTCTCTCGATTCCTGCAACCCCACCCAGCAACACGTCTCTGAAATCCTCAGAGTTTTGGGGGACAACGTTTTTGAATCTGATGCCGTGGTTATTCTCAATTCCATGGTCAATCCCTACACTGCACTCCTCGCTGTTAACTACTTCAATCAGAAGATTAAACCTTCTAGGCATGTTGTTCTCTACAACGTCACCCTGAAGCTGTTCAGGGCGGTAAGGGATTTCGAAGGTGAAGAGAAGGTGTTTGATGAAATGCTTCAAAGAGGGGTCAACCCGAATCTCATTACGTTTTCAACTATCATTAGCTCTGCTTCTATGTTTTCTTTGCCGCACAAGGCTATCGAGTTTTTTGAGAAAATGCCCTCCTTTGGGGTTCAACCCGATGCCGGTTTAACCTCCTTTATGATTCATGCTTATGCATGTAGTTGGAATGCTGATATGGCTTTGGAACTGTATGATCGTGCAAAAGCAGAGAGATGGCGGGTTGATACAGCGGCATTCTTGGCATTGATTAAGATGTTTGGGAAGTTTGACAATTTTGATGGATGTTTAAGAGTTTACAATGATATGAAGGTTCTTGGTACCAAGCCTATCAAGGAAACTTATGACACTCTGTTGTATGTCATGGGGAGAGCTAAGAGAGCCGGGGATGCCAAGGCTATATATGAGGAGATGATAAGTAATGGATTTTCACCCAATTGGCCTACCTATGCAGCTCTTTTAGAAGCCTATTGTAAAGCACGGTGTCATGAGGATGCGTTGAGAGTTTATAAGGAAATGAAGAAGGAAAAGGGAATGAATGTGGATGTATTTCTTTATAACTTGCTTTTTGACATGTGTGCTGATGTTGGTTGCATGGATGAAGCTGTTGAAATCTTTGAAGACATGAAAAGTTCAAGGACTTGCCAGCCAGACAATTTTACATACTCGTGCTTGATCAACATGTACAGTTCTCATCTCAAACAAACCGAGTCTTTGGAATCAAGCAATCCATGGGAGCAACAGGTCTCCACAATTTTGAAGGGTATAGGGGACATGGTTTCAGAAGGAGATGTTATATTTATTCTCAATAAGATGGTAAATCCCAACACTGCATCCTTTGTTCTTAGATACTTCCTGAGCAAGATTAATTTCACGACAGATAAGGAGTTGATTCTTTACAATGCTACCCTGAATTTGTTTAGGAAGTCTAGGGATTTTGAAGGAGCAGAGAAGTTGTTCGATGAGATGCTTCAAAGAGGGGTAAAACCAAATAACTTTACATTTTCAACTATGGTTAACTGTGCTAATAAGCCTGTGGAGTTGTTTGAAAAGATGTCTGGTTTTGGGTATGAACCTGATGGCATCACATGCTCAGCCATGGTATATGCTTATGCACTTTCAAATAATGTTGACAAGGCTGTAAGCCTATATGATCGTGCAATAGCAGAGAAATGGTGCCTTGATGCAGCAGCGTTCTCGGCATTGATTAAGATGTATAGCATGGCAGGAAACTATGATAGATGCTTGAAAATCTACCAAGAAATGAAAGTTCTTGGTGTGAAGCCTAATGTGGTGACATATAACACTCTGTTGGGTGCCATGTTGAAAGCTGAGAAGCACCGACAGGCGAAGGCTATATATAAAGAGATGAGAAGTAATGGAGTTTCACCAGATTTTATAACATATGCATGTCTTTTGGAAGTCTATACCATAGCACATTATAGTGAAGATGCTCTTGGTGTTTATAAGGAAATGAAGGGGAATGGAATGGATATGACTGCAGATCTTTATAACAAGCTTTTAGCTATGTATGCTGATATGGGCTACATAGATAGAGCTGTTGAAATATTTTATGAAATGAACAGTTCTGGGACTTGCCAGCCTGACAGTTGGACATTTGCATCCTTGATTGCTATTTATTCCCGCAGTGGGAAAGTTTCAGAGGCGGAAGGGATGTTGAATGAAATGATCCAATCTGGATTTCAACCTACTATTTTTGTTCTGACATCACTTGTCCATTGCTATGGAAAAGCTAAGCGAACTGATGATGTTGTGAAGGTATTTAAGCAACTTCTGGAATTGGGCATTGTTCCAAATGATCACTTCTGCTGTTCTCTTCTAAATGTTCTGACTCAAGCACCAAAAGAAGAGCTTGGTAAGCTAACAGATTGCATTGAAAAGGCTAACACAAAGCTTGGTTCTGTGGTAAAATATTTGGTGGAAGAGGAGGGTGATGGGGATTTTAGAAATGAAGTCTCAGAATTTCTTAATTCAATTGATGCTGAAGTGAAGATGCCTTTATGCAATTGTCTCATTGATCTTTGTGTCAAACTGAATGTGCCTGAAAGAGCATGTGACCTTCTGGATTTAGGATTGATGCTTGAGATATATAAAAATATCCAGTCCAAATCCCAAACTCAGTGGTCTTTGCATCTGAAAGAACTCTCAGTTGGAGCTGCTATGACTGCATTACATGTTTGGATTAATGACTTGTCCAAGGCATTGGAATCAGGGGAAGACCTTCCTCCACTACTTGGAATTAATACTGGGAAAGGAAAACATAAGTATTCAGAAAAAGGCTTAGCTGGTATATTTGAATCACATTTGAAGGAACTCAATGCTCCATTTCATGAGGCTAAGGCTGGTTGGTTTTTGGCTACAAAGGCTCCAGCGAAATCATGGCTGGAGTCTAGGGGTTCAATTGCTGATTTGAACTTTGAACTCTATGGTTTTGGGTGTTCCAACAATGACCCTAAGTATCGATAATATTATTTGAGAAACGATGTGCCATGCTAATGTTTTTGACATTTTCCTATTCGTTTTGCAGAAATTTTGGACTGTATATGATTGTACAGAATTTCGTGTGAAGAATACAAGTATGAACACATGATTTTAATTTTATTTTCTATTATTAATTTAATATTATTTTCTAGTCCTTCTAGATTGTTACTCCTAGGACGAATATTGTAGTATTGGTATTGAAGAACTCTATTGACATTAGAATGAGCAAAGAGCCACCAAGGCAACTGAAACTTATTCTGCGAACATTTTTTTTGGTATGTAAATAACTGGAAATTTTTTGGTTTGTCACTGTTCATGTTTATTTTAAATAACATGAATTGTTTTTTTCTAATACTAGTATTAGACACTACAAGCTACAAATGTGCATTGTGTTATAGCAAGTGTGCAAATGGGACATTGTTTCCAAGGATTTGATACCAAATTACCCTTTTTTTGTGGAATTTTTTTTTGGTGGAAATACCAAATTACCATTACCTTAAATGTTAGTATTTTTCTTTAATAGATTAATGGATATGTATTGTAAATGTAAAAGATTTTATAATTTCAATCGATTAGAAATTAGTTTTGGTATTACTTTCAAGAGTCGTACAGACAGTTATATTTGATTAAATAATACTGTCAAAATGTTTTTGGATGAAAATATAAAACCTTTTTTCCTGTTTTATAAATTACTTGAACTTACATATCACACCCACATTAATCAATCAACTTGAACTTACATATCACACCAACATTAATCAATCAACTTCATAAGAAGTCTCAAGTTTTTTTTTTCTTTTTCTCATCAGAAGTCTCAAGTTCTATACTTGTGTTCTAGAAAATTTTTAAAAAAAAAACTTGAATTTGCATAAAGAACTATGATTGTGTCTTGGAGATTTGGAGGCAATAAGGTAGTAATTTTTTTCTTAACAACCAGTCTGTTTACATTTTTTTCTTTTTCAAAGCCATATCAGTTTTCTCGAGTCTCGACGGTCTCAGACTCAGAGAGAGGAAAGGAAAATGGCTCAGTCTTTCCTTCTCTGCTGTTCTTCTTCCTCTTTTCCTCCTCATCCTCCTTCTTCTTCTTCCTTCCATTATCGTCAAAAAATAACCAACGCCAGTTCTGTCCCTTCTTACTCTTCCCGCCATTTCAAACTTCCCAACTTCTCTTCTTCCCATCAACCCAAAACCCTTCTACAAGACGCAAAACTCGATGACCCAAATGCAAAGTCTTCGCCTTTATCCAAAACTTCCATCTGGGTCAATCCCAAAAGCCCCAGAGCCAAACACCTTTGGAAGAATTCCTATCACGCCAGGTCATCATCTCTCACCAAACTCGCCAAGTCTCTCGATTCCTGCAACCCCACCCAGGAACACGTCTCTGAAATCCTCAAAGTATTGGGGGACAGTGTTTTAGAACCTGATGCAGTGTTTATTCTCAATTCCATGGTGAATCCCTACACCGCACTCCTCGCTGTTGAGTACTTCAAGCAGAAGGTTAAATCCGTTAGGCATGTTATTCTCTACAACGTTACCCTGAAGCTGTTTAGGAAGGTAAAAGATTTCGAAGGAGCAGAGAAGCTGTTTGATGAAATGCTTCACAGAGGGGTCAACCCCAATCTCATTACATTTTCAACTATGATTAGCTGTGCTTCCGTGTGTTCTTTGCCGCATAAGGCTGTGAAGTGGTTTGAGATGATGCCCTCTTTCGGGTGTGAACCGGATAACAATGTGTGCTCGTCTATGATATATGCTTATACAAGAACTGGCAATACTGATATGGCTTTGAGACTGTATGATCGTGCAAAAGCAGGGAAATGGCATGTTGACACGGCAGTGTTCTCGGGGTTGATTAAGATGTATGGGGTGTCTGGGAACTATGTTGGATGCTTGAATGTTTACAATGATATGAAGGTTCTTGGTGCGAAGCCGAACTTGACAACATATAATGCTCTGTTGTATGCCATGGGGAGAGCTAAGAGGGCCAGGGATGCCAAGGCTATATATGGGGAGATGATAAGTAATGGATTGTCACCAAATTGGCCTACCTATGCAGCTTTGTTACAAGCCTATTGTAGAGCACGGTTTAACAGAGACGCGCTGAATGTTTACAAGGAAATGAAGGAGAAGGGGAAGGATTTGGATATACTTCTTTATAACATGCTTTTTGACATGTGTGCAAATGTTGGATGTGTGGATGAAGCTGTTAAAATTTTTGAACACATGAAAAGTTCCGGGACTTGCCCGCCGGACAGTTTCACATATGCGTCCTTGATCAACATGTACTCCAGCATAGGGAAAATTTTAGAGATGGAAGCCATGTTCAATGAAATGATGGAATCTGGATTTGAGCCTAATATCATAGTTCTGACATCACTTGTCCATTGCTATGGAAAAGCCAAGCGAACTGATGATGTTGTGAAGATATTTAATCAGCTCATGGATTTGGGCATCAGTCCTGATGGTCGCTTCTGTGATTGTCTTCTGTATGCAATGACCCAAGTACCAAAAGAAGAACTTGGTAAGCTATCAGGTTGCGTTGAGAAGGCTAATCCAAAGCTTGGGTCTGTGTTAAGATATATAATGGAAAAGCAAGAGGGTGGTGGAGATTTTAGAACGGAGGCATCAGAACTTTTTAATTCAACGGAAGCTGATGTAAAGAAGTCCATGTGCAATTGTCTAATTGATCTTTGTGTGAGCCTGGATGTGCCAGACAGAGCTCGTGACCTTCTGGACCTGGGGCTGACTCTTGAGATATATCCAGATATACAGTCAAGGTCTCAAGCCAAGTGGTCTCTGCACCTAAAGAGACTCTCAGTTGGAGCTGCTCTGACTGCCTTAAGTGTTTGGATAAGTGACTTGTCTAAGGCTTTGGAACTAGGGGAGGAGCTTCCACCACTACTTGGAATTAATACTGGGGGAGGGAAACACAGGTTTTCAGATAAAGTTTTGCCTACTGTATTTGAATCATATCTGAAGGAACTTAAAGCTCCATTTCATAAGGATGCAAATAAGGCAGGCTGGTTTTTGGCTACCAGTGAAGCAGCCACATCATGGCTGCAATCTAGGGGTTCAACAGTGGCTCTTCCCCAATGATATTGTTGTTTACTTTTAGGCAACCTTGTACCGTATAGACTTTTTGCATTTTTCCCTTACCGTGGGAGAAATTTTTGATGAGTAGTTTCTGAAAATTTGTTTTATTTTAGATGTCTTACATTGTGAAAGAAGGCCTGATACAAATATATCTGGAAACTCTAAATGTAAGTAATAAGTTCTTCTTGGCTCTGTGGCTTTGGTGAGTTTCAAACCCACATGCTTAGGATACTAGGATAATACTACTAGTAGTGTTGATTGAACAAATGGATACTGGAATTGATATTTGGCAAGAACAGTTGGACAGGTGAAAGTTGGTCTTCTTACTGTAGTTTTTGTCCAAGCATTCCTCATTTTATGGCAAGGATAATGTGGCACATGTTCCTATTTTGTTCTAAACAAACAAAATCCGATCCTTCTGCTATAAACTGAGAGCAGGTTTACTCGGCTGTGATCTGTATGCTCAAATTTGGATGGTAGAGGTTTATAAAAGTGCGAAGAGCAACCTAGAAAAGTGTTTTTTTTTTTTTTATTCTGGTACACACAAAAATAAATAAATGAGTTATACTCTATGAATAAAGCGTCATGTTCCTTTTCATCTGTTCCAATTTCATGTGTGAGGGAACGATTGCAAAATTGATTTAAGTTAAATTTGATTTTAAAGTTATGTGTTTTATGTTTTGATATTTTTATCATCAAAGCAAGCTACAGTGAAATTTATTATATTTTTTTTTATCTGAGACAAAATTACTTAAAAGTTGTTTTAAGTTAATTAATTTTTGACCTAAAATTAATTTTTAACGTAAAACCAAAAAATGCCAATATTTATCTAAAATCACAGTAACTAATATTTCAACGTAATTCTGAGTTCAACGTGAGTCTAAACAAGCACTTTCCATATTGCAAAAACAGCTGAGAAGAAACAGGTGATTATCTGTTTTTTCTTTTCTTTAACTGTTTTCCAAAAACCTAAAAAAAGAAAATGAAGATGTAACCAAGGTTGGGGTTGACCATTTTATATGTGGGACTGAGTTTGACTTTGAGTTTATGGCTTTAATGTGTTATTATTGTTATAATTAATTGCTTGGACAAAGGTTGGCAAATTAAGGAATAAAGTGCTTTTGACTTTCGTTGAGAATATTTTAGTAGTAATGTGCTTGCAACTTCCAGCCTTACCTGGACCTAGAGTGCCTGTCCAGTCACACCCCACTTGACTTTTTTGGCCTAATGGAACTCTTCTGTATATTCTTATTTTTAAAAGAAGTCAATACATAACGAAAGGTATGTGATCAATGATGGCTTGCACGTTAATATTTTATTCAACTTATATTGACCCAACTTTCTCTATATAATGGTGAGTCCTTGTTCATTTGATCATATGCAAAATGGGAAACTGTATGGGCTACCACTCTCAACCAAAGAAACAAACCGGATATCCTCTAATTGAAGGAAGAGAATTAGAGGTTGATGCCTCAATGCCAGTTGAAAAGATTAAATCTGCTTCTAATAAGCGTTACATAGTGGTGCGTAGGAAGCTGAGGCATGGGGAGGTTTACCAGCTTGCACCATTCATGTTGCAATCTGATATGCCTTTTAGGACAACTAACAACAGAAAGTTGAAGACTAGGAGTGTGAAGATTGTGGTGACTGCAGAAGAATTGGAATCGCTGTTTAGCGGATCAAAGAGGTTCCAAATCCGACGTAGAATTGCAGGTGTCAGGAGAAGTTTTGGGTTGAAAGGGTGCCAAAAATGGTTACCTTCTTTGCCCACTATTCAAGAGGTGCATAACTATTAAATGGTGGGAAGGATGCTATTTAAGCATTCCTATCATCAGTTGTGCAATGAATTTTATTTGTAGTTTTTGTGGATTTTCAGAAAGATGCTAGGTTGTATTTGCTCAGAAAATTAAGGATGTTTACCTGCTCAATTTTTTAATTATAGCAGCAGGGAGAAGAAAAGAAAAAAGAAAAAGTTTCTCCATGTACATCCTTTTTTGCTTTCTACTGGTTTAAGAGTTTTCATTCATACTGTAGGAGTAGTGAATGCTGACTGTTCATGTTCTTGGATGATTGGATGAACAATGAGAATATGTTATTTGTTCATTCATTTCAGCTGCTTAAAGTGATATTACTGCTACAATTTTTCCTTGTTGTTCCTCTATTATAAGATAGTATGGAATCTGCTTCTGCTAGGTTATGTTTAGATATATATTATATCCTTTAAAGACTTGTAATGATACTCCATGATTACTGCAAGTAGATATCCTTATATGCTCAATTATAAGTTACCGTCATACTCATACCATTAAGCTTTTCTTTACTCTAGAATGATTCTCAAAATCACTCAAGATTCAGGAATAATCTTCTTTATAATCATGTTTGGTAAATTAGTTTTTTGATACACATAATGCAGACATGTAATTCAAATATTTTCCAAATGTGCATCATATATATTTCATCTCTCTGCAGATACATTTGACAAATGGGGATAATATGTATGTAATACTCACAATCACAGAGCACAGAGGATGCCAGTTAAATAAATTTAGTGTATGTAGTATGTAGAGAGTCAGATCCCAGACTCCCTTAGCACAGCGGAACTTTATTTCAACATACTACCTCACTAAGTTTTTGCTTTTTATTTACAAAGAAAAGAAAAATCACAAGATGCCATTGATTATTAAATTGCCTTCAGATTTCTCTAAATAAAGACTCTTCAATGTTCTTTCATCATATCATCCTGCAGTAATTTTATAAAAAGGTTAAGGGCTAGTATATACAAACTTGTCAATTAACATAGGTTTTGGTCATTCAATAAAAAATGTTACAGAACCTTCTAGAGGAATTTGAGCGTCTGAGTTTCCTGTTATCATCTGATTTTGTTGATGCAGCCTCCTTCTCTCTAGCAGCTGCTTCTCTTTTCATTTTCTTCCACTCTATTTCCATAGCCTTTGTCAATGCATCAACTTTCTTTGTGAGCATCTGAAAAAAAAAGCATATTTCGTATCTTCAGTTCTAAAGTAACAAGGGGAAGTTGTGAGGATGTGATCATAGCTGTTACTAGTACCTTTATTTCTTCATCTTTAGTGTACAAATTACTCTCTTTAATTTCACAAGATTTCCTCAAATTGATGACCTCTTTTTGAAGCCTATCATATAGAAAACCTGAGACCACATCATTGCTGCCTAAATCATTACAGCTATTGCTTTTAGAGTCGTCATCAACATCAACACTGGTTTTAATTTCTGCTGCTTCTTTTTTATCATTGCATTTATTTAAATTCATGCCTGCGTTCACCTGCATCTCATTTTCTTTTTCATCACTATCAGCAACTTTGTGTCTTGATGCCCATATACCTTTCTTCAACACATTTTCTGCAGTACCATATTTCTTTTTCATAATGCTGCCTGGTATTAGGCTCTCAGTAACACTCTCTGTGTTGCTTTTTGCATTTGACTTTTGGAACAAAGAGCTTCCATTAGTAGATCCCCTTGGTTGTGATGTGCATCTGTTTCTCAGTCCACCATTGGTCGTTAGGAAGCTTAAGATCTTATACTTTTCTGATTTTGCAGACCCGGAATTTGAACTGACTGGGTTATTTGAGAAATGCTTTAAGCCTTCTTCTAGTGTTTTTAACCTCATCTTGAGTTTATCCTGAGAAAAATCACACAGAAAGCATTAGTTATTGCTAAAAACATTATTTACATGCTTACATGGTAGGAAGACAAATAGGTTACCTTCAATTGTGACTCTGCCTTTGCTGTTCTCTCTGATATAGCTAGCTTATCTTTCAATCGTTGCATCTCTGCCTATATATGCAAGGACATAATTGATCATAAATTTTCTTGCTCATAAAAATTTCAGCACTTTAAAGCATAGTTTGGAATTGAAATTAGCTTTTTATTGATAGGATTTGGACCTTTTAAAAAAATCATATATATATTGGTCTTGGATTTATTAAAGGAAAAACTATGTTTAATGAAAATAATAGTATTTTTGGACTAAATATGGGCACCAAAGATTTTCATGGGAAGATATATACCTGCATTATCCTTCTCTCTTCAAGCCATTGCTTGACAGGCATGACCTTGTCATTCTCATCCTTCCACTCATTCGCCACAACAGTTGCAACTCTGTTGGCTGAAACTTTTACCCTTGCTAGCTCCCTCTCCAGTGTCCTTTTCTCCTCCTGAAAATTTGGGTTAAATTATGTCACTACATTGATCGACCAGAATGCAGAAAATCAATATATCAGAAATTAAGCTCAAAATGTCAGTATCCAATAAGATATGCCTACTTGCAATTCAGAAATCTGTCGCTGGTAATCGCGAACAGCATTAGCATTGACTCCACTGGATAAGATGACCTCCTCAAGTTCATGGATGGTTTGGCTAAGTTTTTCAACTTCCAAAATCTTTTGGCGATGTGTTTTCTCTAAGATTTTGTTCTCTTCCTGTTCATGGAAGTTATAAATTGGCTTAAGTACTTGTAATTACTACAGAAACTAAATGTGAAAATGGAAATATAAAAAGTATGCCTGGCAGATTTCAATCTGTCTCTTCAAGTCAAAATTTTCATTTTGAACTTCCTCAACTATTAAAACTCTCTCTAGTGCACTTCTTAAAATCTTCTCTGCTTCAAGCAATGCTGCCTCTTTTGACTTTGTGAGTCGTTCCAAAGCTTTCTTATCTTCTTGTAGTGATGCAATCTGAATGCAAAATAAACGTTAGTATTCTCATTTTGCACAATTCACTCCTTGGTGGAATTTCATTATTAGTACCTCATTCCTATACATCTTAATCTCAGCTTCAAGAGGAGTAATGACACTCTCAAGAGGAACAAAATCATCTTCCTTTTGATCTGCATGTAACCTTCTAAGAGTTGCTTCTGCCGCATATTGTGCGGCCAATGCATCTTTCTTTTCCTCTGTCAGTTTCTTGATTTCTAGCTTCTGCATATGAACAAATTTTGAGGAATATGCATTTTTAGAATTTAGCATTGTTTTACATGGTTCCAATTTGCATGATATATCAGCACCACTCTGGTGTACCTTATGTTTGAGATGATCCTCAGTAAGTCTAAGTTTATCGTCCAGCTTACCGACTTCATTTCTCAGCTGCAATAAAAGATAGTTACAGCTATTATTTAGTCACTGAGAAATTTATATATCTTGTTATTTATAAAGAAATGTGTAATGCAACTGAATCAGTACTATGGAGAGTGAGAATAACTGCACCTAAAATAAATATTTGATTTTAATCTTCTAACAGTGTAAAAAAATAATTAAATATCACTAGATCAAATTTTACTATTAAAAGAATACCTCTTCTATGGCCTTGTCCTTTTTAGCTTCAGTTGCCCTTAAGGCCTTGATTTCACTCTGGCAAGTTGCCAGTTCCTTAACCTTTTCTGCGATGGGGTTAAAATTCAGCCATAATTTTATGGATAAATAAGACTGATTTAAATATAGTAGAAAAGGGAATTTTAATAATATATTCTCCGTTTTCATTTTGTTGTGAACGAAAAGAAAACTAAATTAATAAATCCTCTATACAAATAATAATAAATCTTACAACAGGCAATGAATTATGAGATACTATATGCAATTAATGAAACACATAAAGCGTATCAATGAAACATGAATCTATGAGATGTTACTAGGCAGTCAGTGAAACATAAGTTACATAACGCTCATCAATATTAAACTTGCCATCGGGTTTCAAACAGTGGTAACGAAATCTAACAGTGGCCAACA
>NC_038251.2:8925518-8927451 GCF_000004515.6 Glycine max | reverse complement strand
GACAGCAACGTTGGACAACGCGCTTTCGATTGCGGCCCTGCCCTTTAGCTTCTGGAGGAATACTCCGCGCAGTTTGTCTTCGGGGGGTAAAAACGCATCGACAGCGTTTGCTGCATTTGGGTGTGGATTGGGGAAAACAGGGTTTTGGGATTTGGAAGTGAGTGTGGGGAAAAGGTGGGAGAGTTGGTCGAGGACGAGGCGGTCGTCGAGGTTGGGTTGGTCGTGGTGAGGTGGAGGCGCGTGGAGAGATGAGAGTGGGGACCGGCGCGTGGAGGGGAAGGGGTTGTGGGGTTTGGCGAAGCGTGTGAGAAATCGGAAAGATCGGAACGCCATAGATGTTGGGTGAGATTATCTTACGCATATAAAGAAAAATTAATATATAAATAAATAAAAATAATAAATTTACAGAATTAATCTTACTAAATAAATGAAAAAATAATATTAAAAACAAAAATAATATTTATCATGAGTACTGTTGAAATGAGTAATTAATGTTATATTAAAAAATGATATTTATTTTAAGACAATTTTTTTCAAAAACTGACTTATATTAAAGTGCGAACTACATGTTTTTGTAATTTCGATGAATAGTAAAAAACGAATAAAATTTCTTATGTAAATAAAGTTGAAGGATAGGGATAAGACTTAAGATGTGTGGCGAAGAAGGAGGTGGGCAAAAGTAGGGGCTTGGATTCAAAAGAAATAGACACTCAATTCCAAAACTTTGGTCTCCTAGGTGTGTAGATCCATTTTCATTTATTCATTCCATGACACTCTTTTTTAATTAAAAGATCCACCTCACTTCCACCACCATCTACCAATTATTCCAAGTTTTTAACTACTACTTCCCAATTAATTTTAGCAAAATTCTTCGTTTTGTTTTACATTTAAGACATGTACTACTTATAAAATAAACACACACTAAGTCGTAATGAGCAAACCAAATTCATTACTTTGATGATATTGAACATTTTGTATTACTACATTACTGGTATTTGTAGGCGCACATAGGTCTTGCCTTTGGCTCCATATGTTTTGTATCGTCCTAGTGAATGGATTAGTTGTTTCGTATTCAAAATATTTTAACTCTCACGCCCCACCAATAATCACAATAATATTAGATATATAAATATCTTAAATATTTATAAATGTTATCTAAGTACAAGATATTTATGTATGTAATATTCTCGTGTATAATCTGATGTTCTAAATGACGTGTGTGATACTTTTATTTAGTTGACAATGCTTGATATCAAACTTTAAAATTTTGAAAACAACATTTCCTTATTATTGTGGATATACAGTAAATAGCGATCAAATTAATGAATAGTTTATGAAAACAATTAATAACTGATAATACTAGTAAGTATTGTTTATAGTTGAACAACATTAGCAAAATAAAAAGAAATGCTTTCATGCATCAATAATGTTTACCGTTATATTTTTATTTTAATGATCCATAAATTAATCATAATATAAAATTCATAAGCTTGAAAATATTCATTGGTACAGAAAACAAATTAATAAGTTATAATACAACTAATGCTAATATTTTCAAATTTTTTCCTATAATTTTTTATTTGAAATATTGTTTTGAAAAGTAATTCCTACAAAAAATACATGAACTTTTATGTGAAAACTTGTACTTGTAAATTTTAAAATGTACCAATGGGTACAAACAATAAAAATGTCAGATGATGAACATTTATGATTTTCTTATTATCTCGATCGCATTCGTGTATTAAATGTAAATATCTTATTTGTACAGCTAATCCAAAGTATTTAAACATTTTAAATACTAAAATTAGATGGATGCCTATAAATCAAACACCTCTTAACAACGATGAAAGGACGATTCATGCATTATTGCAGCTTAATTTCTGTGAGACTCAAAGTTGAAGTAAACTCGATGAATTTATTCATTCACCAAAAA